>NC_089814.1:7249931-7314931 GCF_029633855.1 Hoplias malabaricus
GGGGTCTTTATGATTAATCTGAACCCTACATCATCCTTACAACCACTCCTTCCTCAGCTGAACAAAGAGAGAGAGGGAAAAGAGAGATGACGAACATCTGTCAGATGGGATGAAATGGGTGGGTTTTCTTTAGCTTTTCACTGGTGTTCCTTGTATCGGAACTGCAGCGAAGGAAACCCACACACATGCAGTAATTGCATTCAGATGTGGGAGCGTCACGCCTGAGCTTTAGACTGTTGTTTATGCTGCGAAAGACAGCGCTGTTTGGACGAGAAAATTCACTTCTGACGTGGGGTCTGAATACACAGCCTGGTCTGAGGTTAATCACATCAAGTCTAATAATGAAATTATAAAGAAAGGCCTTCAAAACAGACACACACACACATACACACACACACACACAGACACACACACACACAGACACACTCTTACTCATAGAATAGGCCTACAATTTTCTTCAGTCTTTGTTCCAAAAGTAACTGTTATTAGGTCACAAGCATTGTTCCTTGCTACATCTAACCATCTAACCTTTTCCTAGGGTAGTCATAACTTCTTTTGTGTGAAATGCTTGGTGCGGTAAAACTATGTACACAATTCAGGCTCATTTTTCTAGTGCACATTACACATACATTTATCTCAAACCAGTTATCTATAAAAACAAAAGTATGTTTACAGAAGGGTGGTGCATCAGGTAGTTGTCGCAGTCACACAGCTCCAGGGACCTGGAGGTTGTGGGTTTGATTCCCGGTCCGAGTGACTGTCTGTGAGGAGTTTGGTGTGTTCTCCCTGTGTCTGTGTGGGTTTCCTCCGGGTGACTGTCTGTGAGGAGTATGGTGTGTTCTCCCAGTGTCTGCGTGGGTTTCCTCCGGGTGACTGTCTGTGAGGAGTGTGGTGTGTTCTCTCTGTGTCTGCGTGGGTTTCCTCCGGGTGACTGTCTGTGAGGAGTATGGTGTGTTCTCCCAGTGTCTGCATGGGTTTCCTCCGGGTGACTGTCTGTGAGGAGTATGGTGTGTTCTCCCAGTGTCTGCGTGGGTTTCCTCCGGGTGACTGTCTGTGAGGAGTGTGGTGTGTTCTCTCTGTGTCTGCGTGGGTTTCCTCCGGGTGACTGTCTGTGAGGAGTGTGGTGTGTTCTCCCTGTCTCTGCGTGGGTTTCCTCCAGGTGACTGTCTGTGAGGAGTGTGGTGTGTTCTCCCTGTGTCTGCGTGGGTTTCCTCCGGGTGACTGTCTGTGAGGAGTGTGGTGTGTTCTCCCTGTGTCTGCGTGGGTTTCCTCCGGGTGACTGTCTGTGAGGAGTGTGGTGTATTCTCTCTGTGTCTGTGTGGGTTTCCTCCAGGTGCTCCGGTTTCCTCCCACAGTCCAAAAACACTTGACTGGTAGTGGTAGGTGGATTGGCGACTCAAAAGTGTTCGTAGATGTGAGTGTGTGAGTGAATGTGTGTGTGTGTGTGTTGCCCTGTGAAGGACTGGTGCCCCCTCCAGGGTGTGTTCCCGCCTTGCGCCCAAATGATTCTAGGTAGGCTCTGGACCCACCGCGAACCTGAACTGAATAAGCGCTTACAGATAATGAATGAATGAATGAATTAATGAATTACACATAAATTTATCTCAAACCAGTTATCTATAAAAACAAAAGTATGTTTACAGAAGGGATGCTAAAACCTGAACTGTGTCCATACTTTGGTCCATTTCTGTAGATAAAATGTGTCATACAGTATCCGAACCAGCACGGACCAGTCTAGGTCACCTTTAATCACTCCATACTCGTCTCAAACTGTGCTGACGTAGTTGTATGCTCTTCCCATTCCACGTACCAAAGTCTCGACCATCCAGTGTAAGCGGGAATCCCGTAAGCAACCTATCCTTAAACAGCACACACTCACACTGTGTAATACGGTGTTGTTAGATGTGTGTTTCTTCCTGTTGGGCATTACAGTGTTTGAGTGTCTTGAGCTTATTTTAGATGTTCATTATTGTAATTATTAAAGGAACATCAGACAAGTAACAAACATCAGTCAATAATCATATTTCCAATATCAGCTTTGGACAAACGTAGCTGTAACTATAGTTCAATATCAAAGGCTTAAATTATGTGCCAAGGCCGGGAGACTCAGACATTAACTTGCGAATTACTCGCATTACAATATACACACCGCCACAGGCCAAGCCCAACAGAATGCACAGAATCCAGCTGAATTTTTTTTATTATTAGCTGGTTGAAGGCCTTTCTGTCTGGGACAAAGTTCATTGGGATAAAAGCTTCCTTTCTGTCTCGCCTGTATCCTCTCACTACTCACTGCAGCCTCACAAAGGACTCAAAGTAAATACAGTCTGCAGCATGAATGAATGGCTACATTTAAAGAGTTTGTTGGTGATGTAACGGACTGAGATTAGAAGTTGTTTAACCCTCTATTCGGTCGTGTTGCCGTTTTTCCCATACCTCCATACAGAAATTAACACGGAGAGCATGTTGCTACAGTGAAATCCTAGTTAAAGGTTCTCAGGCGGGAGGTGGCGACCCCTGAGCTTAGATCTTTCAAAGAAAAAGGGACCATGAGTAGAAAATAGCTGGAATGATTGCCGGTCCATTCCGCAGTTGTGAAACATTGGTTGAAGGCAGCACCACATGAGTAGACGTGTATGAGACGAGTGTTTCCTGCTGCTCCCTTCTAGGCTATTTGCCGACTCAGCACAGGGCTCTCACCAGGCCGCTGTTTTTCTTTCTTTGTTTTGCTCAGAAAAGTAGAAAGTAACAAACCGACGGTGACACACTGCTACAGCAAATAACAGCTAATTCATAACAGACTTTCAAAACGAAACAGCAGTCTTTTAGCGGTCCTACATCAACGAGAATAAAGAGCTCCATAGTAAGGTCCACATTACTATTATGGAATAACGGAAATATATAAATCCAGCGTATGGCCACATTAGTTAATTTTGATGTAATAGTGCAGCTAGGCAACATTCCAATACTAAAAAATGTAAAAGAAAAGAAGCATCAAATCCATATCAGAAGTGATCAAAGCTATCTTTCTCCAGTCCCGACGCTGCAAACGCTGGCCAGCTCTGGAGAATTCTGCTCCAAAAGTCATAAACAAAAAGCCTGAGACAGAAGGGAGTCAAGGAGAGAAAAGCCATGAGTGAGAGAAGATAAGGAGGAGAGAGGGAGGAGAGGTTATGACCCCTGTAGTGAACAGCCCATCCCCATTCATCAGCAACAGAAAAGCTAAGAAATAAGAGGAGGACCTGACATTTAACTTTTAGACTTTGGGATATAAGACTTTCAAAATCTGACACACCAACCTTCCAGTGCACGTATCACATCCAGCCTTCAGGGTCTCTTTTAATTTATAGTTTATGTTTTTATAATGTCTTCTACAAAGTTATATGTGTTTTCCTTATGTTCCTGTGTACAGCAGACAAGTAACAAAAATGTTTTATTACAGTTATTACTTATTATTTCATTGGTGTTTACATTTATTATAACTACAATGCGCAGCCTAAGCATCCACATTTTTCATACTGTCATAACGTCTCAAAATACTACCGTGGTATACAGTATTAACGTGGGTATAAACGTGAGCCTCATATCTGTGAGGGAGGGGTTTTCGGCACTGTGCAGTTCAGCACAGAACAGCCCAATCAGACACGTGTTGATTATAAAAAACCTGTTTCTGAGAGAGCGACTGGTGTTGGAGGAACAGTCCAAACTAAGATACACAGCTGGCCAGCTAACATGCACTTGTGGTTGTGATCTGAGGCTCAAAACACACATATTTAGAGGATAAAACCTATGAGCATAAAATTGGGTGAAGAATTTAGCTTTCAGCTTCATTTTTTTTTTCTGCAGTGATCTACTGGGCTTTTCAGAGTGACATCACCAGTCAGTGAGCTTCCATAGCACTCCCTCCCTGTGTCCGTCTTAAATGTGCAAATTAACTTTATGGCCATGTACTTAAACATTTAACATACCACACACACACGTCATGAATACTGCCCTCATTTTGAGATACCGTCTATATTTTAAATACTGCTGTATACGGTATTACCATTATACCGACTATACTCTAGTGCTGCATGTAACATTCTGAAACTTAAGATTTACTTCAGTGCAGTTCAGAAAATAACCTAAAACAGTTTTATTTATGGCTGCAGATTTCTTAAGCAATGTGACAAAATCTGACAGATCTAACTGTTTCCAGATGAGAGACGACGATAAGACACAGCTCACTAGACAAAATGGGCCATGGCAAACGCCTGTGAAAGGCATGAAGGTGAACAGATTTCCTTGATTTAGTCCTTTCAAAACTAAATGTAGGGAGATCACTGGATCCCCAGGGATGCCTCAGCCATCTGAACCTGGAAATCCTAAGACAGCACATATAGCCCTGCTCCCTCTAGGCGGGTGGGGTGGCCTCCTCCCCACGGTGGGGGAATTAATGTGTAGTGCAGGAAGAATGTGTTCGGCCTCACCCTCCTGGTGCTGGTGGTAAAATGTATTATGGGGGAGTTTAGCTAACAGCTAACCAGGTGAAACCGGTGATGATTAATGTTTGGATGAATATTCAGTTTAAGGTAAATGCCAGAGCAGCAAACTCTCCACAGAATAATGCTACAATTTTCAAAAGTGAAACCATGTGCTTTTCTAATCAAAGCCAGAGGCAAATGTTCGTAGCTGCAAAGTTTCTATTTAATTTTTCCCTGGAATGTAAAGCGATGACGAGGCACATCCTGTGCAGCAAAGTTAAAGTTATGAAGTTGCAGCACACCTCAGCGAGGTCGTTTCTCAAAGCTTTTCTAAAGAACACCAAAAAGCTGGTGTTTTTCCATTGCTCTTTCAACAACTTTTTGTTCTTAAAGCAATAGCTCTGTGAAAGATCCCATTTACACAAATAGGCTATTTAAGATTAGCTAAGGCAGGTTCAGACCGTGCTACAACAGTTGGAATAGTGCCGTTGCACAAGGAAATCCCAAATGATGAAGGACGTGGTGATTGAGGGTGAAATGTAACATGCAACACATTTTCATTTGCATCCAAAGACACAGTTAGGGCGGTGGTTTACGAAGCTAATAAAAAGGGATGCTAAAATGATGCTTGCCTAAAAGCAGCTGGTTGGCAGCAGCTTGGAATGACCGTTTTGTCACACCATGAGGTCACTGCCTGTCTTTATTGTAGAGCCTTGAACACATGAGAAACAGGTTTCTCACAGAATTCGGTGGAAAACAAAGCCCTAGGTAAGTTACGCCAGGCGGCAAGTTTACTGTGCCTAGTTTTTTGTCCTTGATGAACTTCTCTAACCGTTGATAACTTATACACAGAAGTTCTAAAGTTCATCATTTGTATATGAAAACACAGACCTGTCTGCACTAGCACTTACCTGATTTCCCACCACCAAGAAGTGGTACACTACTCAGGCCTCCCTTCTATTCACAATGAATTAACAGCTCATTTTTACTGCTGAACTGCTCTGTGCTAAAATATTGTGAATTATAACTACACATTGCATTGTAACTAGAGATAACACGTTATGACGTACCTTCAGAGAAGGTTCACGAACACTGTGCCTAGCTGACATCATTCTGACACTGGATAGAGTTTATTCTTGGTCAATATTGTATTAGCACCTATACAGTACACACTATTTAACAGGAAACAGAAATCAGTGAGTTTCCTCAGATTATTGTTGTGGTAATTCTTCAGCAGTTTCCTGAGTTTACAAGACAATGTTTGTACTTTGGTTAATAATAAATGTTAAAATACGGTAAATAGCGTATTTTTCACAGACCAAACCCTTCCATTCCAAACATTCTGACGGCCTACTGCCTGCACTGGTTTGTTATCCCAGACATTACATGACCCACACAGATACACAGTAAAGGGCCAAAGTCCAAGCAGGTCCTTTTCAGGAATGTTGCTTTATTTCTATGGCGTATTTTCACAGATAGTTATTTCCACCTATTTCTGAGACTGAAAGCATAACTGAATCTGATGGAGCTGCATTAAACGCTCTCAGATTTAATGTCCTGAATAATTCCACGTGTCTGTGTATCAAAAAAGATCAGCGCAAGTGATGACTTTCCCGCCTGTCCTATAAAGCAGTCCACCTAATGGCTGCCATCTGAAATAAGCCTTTCTGTGGTTATCTGTGAAATCCACATTGAGCTTTCCAAACCTCATTAGTTCGTTTTCCAAATCTGCTAATACCAAATGATGATTCCAGCAGGGCCCCAGGAATGGCTACAGACAGTTCCCTCAGTACGTCGTGTGTTTTAACTGTATTCGCAACTGTGTTCACAGCTGAAAAGTCAGTGGATTAATAAAACCTTACCTGTAGATCGAAGAATTTACTGTATCGCCTGTAAATGACCTCTGTGCTGCCATCCGACCAGGACACCTTGATGATGTAAACCTACGGAGACAATAAACATGGAACAATGAATGTTAAGAAATGGGTGTCATTATGGTTCAAAGTTTAATTATGATGGTGTTATAATTTACCGAGGATGATATCATATACGCAGCTTGCGATAAGAAAATGAGGGTGCAGTCTCTTGAAAAAACGTTTTTAAGTTTGTGGTTTCTATAAATAGGTGGAAGTTAATGGTGGATTGTTGGATAAAGCCGAGATGAAAATCATCAAATTAAATTATTTTTATATTTTTCCTCCAGTTTTGGTTTACTGCACCAAACACAAATCTCTTCCAATCATTCATTCCTTATCCAGTTCAGGGTCGCGGTGGGTCCAGAGCCTATCTGGAATCATTGGGCGCAAAGCGGGAATACACCCTGGAGGGGGCGCCAGTCCTTCACAGGGCAACACACACACAAATTACCAACGTGTGTTTTTGGACTGTGGGAGGAAATCGGAGAACCCGGAGGAAACCCACACAGACACAGGGAGAACACACCACACTCCTCACAGACAGTCACCCGGAAGAAACCCACGCAGACACAGGCAGAACACACCACACTCCTCACAGACAATCACCCGGAGGAAACCCACGCAGACACAGAGAGAACACACCAAACTCCTCACAGACAGTCACCCGGAGGAAACCCACGCAGACACAGAAAGAACACACCACACTCCTCACAGATAGTCACCCGGAGGAAACCAACGCAGACACAGGGAGAACACACCACACTCCTCACAGACAGTCACCCGGAGGAAACCCACGCAGACACAGGGAGAACACACCACACTCCTCACAGACAGTCACCCGGAAGAAACCCATGCAGACACAGGGAGAACACACCACATTCCTCACAGACAGTCACCCGGAAGAAACCCACGCAGACACAGGGAGAACACACCACACTCCTTACAGACAGTCACCCGGAAGAAACCTACGCAGACACAGGGAGAACACACCACACTCCTCACAGACAGTCACCCGGAAGAAACCCACGCAGACACAGGGAGAACACACCACACTCCTCACAGACAGTCACCCGGAAGAAACCCACGCAGACACAGGGAGAACACACCACACTCCTTACAGACAGTCACCCGGAAGAAACCTACGCAGACACAGGGAGAACACACCACACTCCTCACAGACAATCACCCGGAGGAAACCCACGCAGACACAGAGAGAACACACCAAACTCCTCACAGACAGTCACCCGGAGGAAACCCACGCAGACACAGAGAGAACACACCAAACTCCTCACAGACAGTCACCCGGAGGAAACCCACGCAGACACAGAGAGAACACACCACACTCCTCACAGACAGTCACCCGGAGGAAACCCACGCAGACACAGGGAGAACACACCACACTCCTCACAGACAGTCACCCGGAGGAAACCCACGCAGACACAGGGAGAACACACCACACTCCTCACAGACAGTCACCCGGAGGAAACCCACGCAGACACAGAGAGAACACACCACACTCCTCACAGACAGTCAGAACCAACAACCTCCAGGTCCCTGGATCTGTGTGACTGCGACACTAATCAAATCAAATCAAATCAAATTTATTTATATAGCGCTTTTCACAACTGATGTTGTCACAAAGCAGCTTCACAGAATTCCAGTAAGACAAGATTTGACATGAAATGTAAAGACAAATGTAAAACCCTCAAGTGAGCAAGCCAGGGGCGACAGTGGCAAGGAAAAACTCCCCCAGCTGAGGAAGAAACCTTGGGAGGAACCAAGGCTCACAAGGGGTGACCCATCCTCCTCTGGTCAATCTACTGGTGATGATAGTTAGTAGTCCATGAGAACTTCAGTGTAGGGACAGCTTCAAGGCACTTGGTGGTTGCTGGAGCGTGGGCAGCTGGTCTGAAGCGTGGAGGAGGATCTCGACAGTCATCCATCAGTGTCCAGACAGACAGGTGGGCAGTCGTTTACTCGGAAAGATGTAAAGGGATGGAATTAGTTTTGAACTGTTTTGTGTTTGTAAAGTAGAAAATATAAAAATTTCCAGAGTGTGGCTAATGACTCCGGCAGATCTGACTATGACAGCATTAACTAAAAGGAGAGAACCAGGAGGACACACAGACACGGGAGCATCCTGAAACACTGGCATCCCTCCGCTCCACCGTCAACAAACCTGAGTGATCGCGAGAAGCGGCGGGACGACACCAGCGTCTCAGTTTACTATAATTCCCTGTGTCCATGGACCCCCCCGGATCTGCCACCTTTATCTATGGGGGAGCATTAGCTACCAAATGATAAACTAAACAAATGAGTTTTTAGCCTACATTTGAAGATTGCGACTGTGTCTGAGTCCCGAACATTTTTTGGAAGATCATTCCAGAGTTGGGGGGCTTTATAAGAAAAGGCTCTTCCCCCAGCTGAGGCCTTCTGAATTCTGGGAACATTTAAAAATCCAGTATTCTGTGATCTGAGTGAATGTGGAGGCTCATAATAGGAAATTGTATCTTGAAGATATTCAGGAGCAAGCCCATGTAGAGCTTTATATGTTAATAACAAAATTTTGTAGTCAATGCGGAATTTAACAGGCAGCCAATGAAGTGATGATAAAACTGGGCTGATATGTTCAAATTTTCTAGTTTTAGTGAGGACCCTAGCTGCAGCATTTTGAACTAGTTGAAGTTCTCTTAAATTGCTGCTGGTGCATCCTGACAGTAGTGCGTTACAGTAGTCAAGCCTTGAAGTAATAAAGGCATGTACTAATGTTTCTGCGTCCTGGAGGGATAAGGCATTTCTAATCTTAGCAATATTGCGAAGATGTAAAAAAGCTGTCCTAGTGATACTACCTATGTGTTGATCAAATGATAAATCCGGGTCAATTATGACACCAAGATTTTTTGCTGCTGAACCAGGTTTAACTGGAAAGTTAGCTAGATTTAAAATTAAATCTGATAATTTATTTCTTGTCACTTTTGGACCCAAAAGCACTACCTGCTGCACCACCGTGCCGCCCTCCAATCATTCAGCATTAGGAAATGATTTTAAAAAGTTCATCAATAATGAATGCTGTGCAAAAAAAAAGACCTGTGATCAGATCATGGGTCATATCACTCAGTCCAAGTTCGTTCTAATGAAGAAAATATTTTGGATTGTAGAGATCACTCTGTCTTTTTTTGTGCGCACACTGTACAGTTCAGTCAGCTGTCCACATGCTGACAGCGTTAGCTGAATTTTCTCCTCCAAACTCCAGGGAGTTCACAGCGCTGCATTCCAAGGTTGCTGGCTTAATCATTTGGCAAGAGATTTCATAGAACTTGGAGGAAGCATATGCAGCCTTCACTCTCCAAAGCTGTCCACACTGTTATCCAGCATGCAGAGAGAATTACAAACCTGAATACAGTCGAACTGATTCAAAAAACAGCAACTCAAAAGAGTGAAAGAGAGAGTAAATTCTCATCCTTAAAAAAAGGTTTTATTTTAACCTCTGAAACCTACGAGGCTATTCCAACACTGTTTCAAACCGCTGTTAATTCAATGCCACTGAACAGCTTAATATGCATGGGAGAACACAGGCTGTCTAGCTGACACCACTGCTAGGTTGCACCGTGAGCAACGACAGAGGAGGGCCATCCTGGCCACCCAGAGAGCGAGGACAATAGCACTCTCTATCCCTCCCGGTCTGGGGTGGCTGAGGCATCACCTGAACTCAGAGTGTCGTGATGGTAAGGTCAGAGCTTACAGTTCTGCACCAATCAGGATCCAGCGTAAATTCCAATCCTATACAGTCAGAGGTGCATGACGCCACAAAGAACAGATGCTGGTTTTCATTAAATAAAGTGACATAGCTTTGACCTCTGGGGTGTTGAGCTCTAAGCAGAACAATCTGATTAAGAATTTTTTACTTACTGATTGTTTTCGTTGCATTTTTATAACCCTACAAGACACAGACTGGATTTGATTTAAACCACAATGTCATATCACAAGACCCCACGATGGTGCAACACTTTGTTATGCAGTGATTTAAAACAGCCGTGCTTTCATGTCCTACACAGAAATGTGGAAGTGGAATCAGAAAGGCACATCATTAATACATTAGAGTCGTGTTGTGGTTCGCTACCAGCCGGGGCATTTGAGGAGAGCAATTTTCACAAAACAAACGGAAACCCAGCATCCTCACATCCTCAAGCTCACGTCATTATCTGTCCTCAGCATGAAAGATGACTCACAGCTGACTGAGGTCACTTCCGGTAGACCGGTTTCTAAATCAAGAAAACAAACAAGTCCTGTTCAGCATGTTATTATTTTTGTCCACAGTCATGTAATGGTTTAGTCGACTGTGTAAATAGTACTACTAATAAATGAAGGCATATTTCATTATTGATGACTACAAACATTTATCACTGTAGAGCACAGTAAGCAGGACTGTCGCCTGATCTAGTCCATCAACCTAACAACGTTCAGTTTGTTCCTTCTCCCTGCGTCTCCTGAACATTCATTCATTCATTATCTGTCATTATCTTATCCAGTTCAGGGTCATGGTGGCTCCAGAGCCTACCTGGAATCATTGGGCGCAAGGTGGGAATACACCCTGGAGGGGGCGCCAGTCCTTCACAGGGCAACACACACACTCCTACATTCACACACTCACACCTACGGGCCCTTTTGAGTCACCAATCCACCTACCAACGTGTGTTATTGGACTGTGGGAGGAAACCGGAGCACCCGGAGGAAACCCACGCAGACACAGGGAGAACACACCACACTCCTCACAGACAGTCACCCGGAGGAAACCCACGCAGACACAAGGAGAACACACCACACTCCTCACAGACAGTCACCCAGAGGAAACCCACTCAGACACAGGGAGAACACACCACACTCCTCACAGACAGTCACCCGGAGGAAACCCACGCAGACACAGGGAGAACACACCACACTCCTCACAGACAGTCACCCGGAGGAAACCGACGCAGACACAGGGAGAACACACCACACTCCTCACAGACAGTCACCCGGAGGAAACCGACGCAGACACAGGGAGAACACACCACACTCCTCACAGACAGTCACCCGGAGGAAACCCACGCAGACACAGAGAGAACACACCACACTCCTCACAGACAGTCACCCGGAGCGGGAATCGAACCCTCCCTGGAGCTGTGTGACTGCGACACTACCTGCTGCACCACCGTGCCGCCTCTCCTGAACATTACTACACCTAATAACTCTATGGATTCACTTCTGAAGGAACATAACATGGTTGTTATCGCATCCAAATTTTTTTCTAACATCCAGTCCACTTCCAACAACAACAACATTTCAAAAGCAGAAGTGTGCACCCCCTTGGAGAGCTGCGGTTATGGCATGTTCCAAATGGACGAACCCTAAAACGTGATTAACAACTTAGTTGAAGTGATCTCAGCTGTTTTAAGGAGAGGCCGGAATGGCCACATGTTAATCTGGTCACTGCCATTGTCCATAAAACACTGGGCTCAGAGCCTGACCCAACAAGGCCTACAGGCTGCATGACTGTAAAAGCTGCTGGTAGACTTTCATGGCCTTGAGAGGAATGGTAAGCAGGGTGTGGTACTCGGGACCCTTGGCGTATATGCTGTACGTACCATCCTCTAATAAATTAAAAGCTGAAAACCTGTGCTAGACATTTACAAGTGTGATTAATAGTTATATATTTCAGTAAGACGTGGGAAAGCTACTGCTGTCACTATTGATAATGATATGACAATTGTTTTGAGTTATGCTTTTACCAAATGAATTAAACTGAACAATAACTATGTACGGCTTATTTCATGTTCCAAAGATATTATTTTAGTAAATATCATTCCACAAAGCCTTAATATATACATAAGCCCCAGAAGAACTTGTAGGAAGCTGTATGAGCATTTAACCTGTAGACTGCCAAAGAATAATGTAGACATTGCAATTCAACCTCATGATCACTGTTCGTTTTCTAATCAAAGAGGAATAAATGTCAGTATTAAACATCCCCATCTTTACCTACGTAGAAACATATAAATATTCATAAACATCCCTGTTGGGGTGTTAGTATTGTCACCATACACGGGTCAGTGAGTCCACATCCTCTACCCACACCCATCCTCACATTAACATAACACTCAGAATGCCTACACATTTACAAACGCGTCTGATAGCTTTACAGATAGCTGGATGCTTCATTTGTAATCCCAGGCCCAGGATGGCAGTTTGCATCACAGATTGGGAACAAAGGAAACTTCTTGGAGAGTAACTCTAACAGTGGAGTACTCTACCACTGCAGGAGTGTGTGATTTCTCTGGGCTTTTGTGAGAAGTCAATGGCATGAAGATCATTCCCATGTCAGTGCAGTGAAAACTCAGACAAACAAAACTATTAAAGATGCAATAATATCTCAGACACAACAACCTGCTTTTATTGCAGAGTAAATAAAGGTTTTAAACATGGGAGTGACACAAACCAAACACTTATGAGTTCTCAACTTCTCATGGAAAACTCCCATATTTCCAGGTCTAGTCCTGTCTCTGTGGGTCAGTGTAATCTGATCCTGCTGGAGTTCATTTTCTCAACCCCTCTTTGTTCAAGTAAGCCTAGCTCAAAATGCCCCCAAAACTTATCAAAACAAAGGGAGAAACGGGTGAAAACGACTCGAGTGGGAAGTAGACTTGCAGGAAAGTGAGTACACTTACATAATGTTTGCTGGGGATTCTTCTCTTCTGCACATCTTGAACTGTTACGTCCTGAACAGTCCGTCGTGGCATGTTGCCTTCTCTTCTCTTCCCTCTCCTAGAAAAAGTTCCCACTAAAACGGCAGAAGCGAGGAAAGGAAAGCAGCAACGCTGATAAACTTGTCCCAAATGAGCTTATGGCATCTGTTGGATGCGGAGAACGTGTGTGTTTTTTAGCTGAAGCAGCTGTTAATGGTCCACGAAGCGTCGGCTTTCTGTTCACAGACAGGAGATACGCTTTCTGCGGCTCTCCTGTTTACTGCCACCGCTGGACTGCGTTTCTCTTTCCACTCGTTTTCAGAAAAGCCCCGCCCACTTAAGCTGTGAAAAACTTGGAATGTCGTGACTCGCGCTGCGATTGGTCCATAGTTTATACTCGCAGGAGACGTTAACCAATCCCAGTGCAGGAGGGCGGGAGTTTTCCTGAAAATGGGTGGAGATTAAACCGTCTGCAACTGCCGCTCCTAGGCCCATTTCCACTGGAGGCTCCTTCATGAACGACCAGGCGAGACTTTAAAGGGACAGTGCAACAGGAGAGAAAGAGGAAAGAGAGGGAGAAAGAAAGGAAGGAAGGGCAATTTATCACTCTAACTGTCTCCGTCCGAGCACCTGGGACACAAACTCAGGGAGAGGCAGAGGTGTGTCCCACACTATACACACCTCACCACTCATTCTCGGTCTTAACATTTAACTGGGTTTACACACTACATCAAAATATTTCGTCGAAAAAAAGTCGCTGGCCGTGTTTGGCCACTTATGTTAAAGGTTATTATTAGAGTAGGGTGCACAGAAATACAGAGTATACTAATTCAATGCTGATATGCTTTGTGTTATAGCTTACTTGTTTATTTATATTTAAGTTTCCTTGTCACTTGTACATTAGTGCTGCCACCCAGTGGCAGTTGCTTAATACTACACATACAATTCTCTGTTAATCTCTCCAACAACAACAAACAGCGATTCCTTCATTAATTAATGATGAATGAATGCATCAAATACGATGAATGAAGGAATGAATGAATAAATAATTAAGCAATTCATCTTCTATAACTGTTTATTACAGGTCCAGGTCGCAGGGTTGCAGTGTGCTTGATGAGAACATATCCTGGGTGGCAGGCCTTTGCTGGGGATATATTTCACACACACACACACACACACACACACGTGTACAATTTTGTATAACAAACTGACTCACCAATGGTTTGTTTTTTTTTTTTGATTGTTGGAGGAACCTGGAGCACTTGGAGAAAATAAACCACAACACGTGGAAAAAATAACTTTCTGGACTCCAGGACCCTGGTTGTCTATAGCAGGAACACTGCTTTTAGTGGCACCATCAAAGCTTCATTATATATTTATTCATATTCATTCATTCATTATCTGTAAGCGCTTATCCAGTTCAGGGTCGCGGTGGGTCCAGAGCCTACCTGGAATCATTGGGCGCAAGGCGGGAATACACCCTGGAGGGAGAGAACACACCACACTCCTCACAGACAGTCACCCGGAGGAAACCCACACAGACACAGGGAGAACACATCACACTCCTCACAGACAGTCACCCGGAGGAAACCCATGCAGACACGGGGAGAACACACCACACTCCTCACAGACAGTCACCCGGAGGAAACCCACGCAGACACAGGGAGAACACACCACACTCCTCACAGAGAGTCACCCGGAGGAAACCCACGCAGACACAGGGAGAACACACCACACTCCTCACAGACAGTCACCCGGAGGAAACCCACGCAGACACAGGGAGAACACACCACACTCCTCACAGACAGTCACCCGGAGGAAACCCACACAGACACAGGGAGAACACATCACACTCCTCACAGACAGTCACCCGGAGGAAACCCATGCAGACACGGGGAGAACACACCACACTCCTCACAGACAGTCACCCGGAGGAAACCCACGCAGACACAGGGAGAACACACCACACTCCTCACAGAGAGTCACCCGGAGGAAACCCACACAGACACAGGGAGAACACACCACACTCCTCACAGACAGTCACCCGGAGGAAACCCACGCAGACACAGAGAGAACACACCACACTCCTCACAGACAGTCACCCGGAGGAAACCCACGCAGACAGAGGGAGAACACACCACACTCCTCACAGAGAGTCACCCGGAGGAAACCCACTCAGACACAGAGAGAACACACCACACTCCTCACAGACAGTTACCCGGAGGAAACCCACGCAGACACAGAGAGAACACACCACACTCCTCACAGACAGTCACCCGGAGGAAACCCACGCAGACAGAGGGAGAACACACCACACTCCTCACGGACAGTCACACGGCGCGGGAATCGAACCCACAACCTCCAGGTCCCTGGAGCTGTGTGACTGCGACACTACCTGCTGCACCACTGTGCCGCCCCATTATATATTTAATGAATGTATATACATATATACACACTATCTAACCAAAAGTATCGGGACAGATACATATCACACATAGTGGCGCGTTCATAACATCCCATTCTAAATCTATAGGCATTAATATAGTTGTGTGCTGAAAAGCAAAGTAACCTTTGCACCTTTTGTCACCTTTATTGAAGTGTCCTATCAGGGGCACTACTCAGAAAAAAAGCAAATGGGCCACAGCTTGGTGTACGGTGGAACTGGCAGAGACGCCCCCCAAAATTCAGGAGCGTGAATAACAATCCATCAGCAAAGATCGCCACACACCAAGTCCAAAACCACAAACGCAAAGCTAGCTCTTACACAACAGAAGTGCATCCACAGAGCATGCTGGGAACTCTCCAGCCACTCCCACATTCTGCGCTGACACAATATGGAGTTGGTCTCCTTCACAGTTATAACAGCTTCCACTCTTCTGGGAAGGCTTTGCACCAGATTATGAACTGGAAATTTAGCCCCTACATCCACAAGAGCATTTGTGAGTTCAGACCCAGGTGTTAGATGAGAAGACCTGGCTTGCAAACCCATGGAGATCAATGGCGTTAGGGTCAGGGCTCTGTGTGGGCCACTGAAGCACTTTCCTTAAACTATTCTCACAAAGTTGAAATCATGCAAAGCATGGTATGCTGAAGCGTTAAGTTTTAAGGGGGTCTACGCCAACCCCTGAAATCACTCCGTCTTGGTGATGTAAGGTGCACGGTTTTTGTGATCTTGATGCCAGAGGAGGTTTGGAGTTGTGGCTACTGAGTCAGAAGATCCATTTTATGGCCGAGTTGCTGTGGTTCCTAAGGAGGGAGGTAATGGTGGCATCATTCTATTACTGTACCACGCTCAAATTCAATGAGCCCATTCTTGCACAACTGTCAGTAAATGCAGGCAGCATGGCTAGGTGCAACACCTGCATTCATTGATGGTTGATAGGTAGTTGTGTCCCAATAAGTTTGTCCATACAGTGTATCTTGTAGGGACATGGACTACGGAGCATAAACTTGTTCACTGAGGCTTCAATAAATGCTATTCTTCATCTCATATGAGTAAAGCTGAATAAAAATAAATGGGAAAACAGATTATAATATCACTCATGTAAGTATCGTCTGCAACATTGAGGATGTAAATATTATGCTCTGTTTCTTTTATATTCTTGTCAGTGATGGTTTCAGATGAAGGGTGTGGGGTCAGATTGGTCACACATCTGCAGCTCCAGGTGTGAGGTGATGCCTGAGAAACTCTCCTGGATTGGGAGGAGGTAGCCCAGGGCCTGGCCCTGACCAATGGGCCCTGTGTAGCGATAAGGCCGGACATTGAAGATTTTCACACAGTGCACTGGGGAGATGCAGAGAAAAAAACACACACGAAAAAGACATGTCAATAGACAGTGGAAGATATCAGCAACAAAAACAGAACAAAGGAACCACGTCTTATATCTTTAAATATATGTTATGACCATTTTAATAAATGTATTTGCATTTTATCAGATCCACTGGCCGTACAGGAGCAGCACTGCTGTGTCTGATCCACTCATACCACCACTCACACACAAACACACCACAAACATCAGTGTCACCGCGGCACTGAGAATGATCCACCACCGAAATCATACCTGCCCTGTGGCGGTCCTATGGGGGTCCTGACCATTCAAGTCCAGGATAAAATGGGGATAAGAAAGTATGCAGAGAAACAGGTGGTCTGTAATTGTAGAACAACAAAGTGCTCCTATATGATCATTGGAGCTGATACTAATCCAGTGATGGTTCAGTGTAGATATAAGCAAAGTCAATCGCTGTAGTGCTTATGTCTTCCCAACCTTATTATGTGTTTTAAACAGTGGTAAATTTTTTCCAATGTACCAGAGTTTGAGAGCTTGATGCCGTCATATTGAAAGACGCCAACTTTCCTCCCCACTGGGCCTCCAAGAATTCCAGAGAAAGGAGCATTGATGATGCCAAAGTCATCACACACTACATCCACAGCCTTGTGTAGAGCGCCATCACTGAAACACATCCAGAGCAGCTTTTAGAACATGTGAAAGGAATGATAGGAGAGTAAGCTACCCAGCCACAGGCCAGTGCAAGCATTACATGCCACAAATGCTGTCTAAATGGTTAAATTCACAATATGATCCCAAATCCCTTTATAAAATAAGTGCTGCAAACACTTGGACAATTTCAGTAATGACATCACAACTGTGGGATTACTCTCATATTAACATACTGTTGCTGTCCAATGAAAAACATCTGCCAAAACAATCTTTACAGGAGAAGGAAATAACCTTTGTAACACACCTACGGATACTTTTGAGTCACCAATCCACCTACCAATGTGTGTTTTTGGACTGTGCCTACGCGGACACGGGGAGAACACACCAACTACTCACAGACAGTTACCCGAAGGAAACCCACGCAGACACAGGGAGAACACACCACACTCCTCACAGACAGTCACCCGGAGGAAACCCACATAGACACAGGGAGAACACACCACACTCCTCACAGACAGTCACCCGGAGGAAACCCACTCAGACACAGAGAGAACACACCACACTCCTCACAGACAGTCACCCAGAAGGAAACCCACTCAGACACAGGGAGAACACACCACACTCCTCACAGACAGTCACCCAGAAGGAAACCCACTCAGACACAGGGAGAACACACCACACTCCTCACAGACAGTCACCCAGAAGGAAACCCACTCAGACACAGGGAGAACACACCACACTCCTCACAGACAGTCACCAGGAGCGGGAATCAAACCCACAACCTCCAGGCCCCTGGAGCTGTGTGACTGCGACACTACCTGCTGCACCACCGTGCTAACATCATGTTCATTTGAATAACTAGCATTGTGAAAAGACAGGTGCCATCTTAAATGACACTGTATGATGTCAGAAAAAAGGCGTAATCCTCAAAAACTGCACCTGTGCATAGCTACCTTTTGGTGTTAAAGCCACCGCAGCCAAACCTGTCACAGGCTCGCACTCTGTTTTGGTGAGTTCCAGCACACAGCACGTCCCAGGCAGCTGCTGGAGAAGAATATTGAAGACTGTTCAAATGTCTGGAGTGAATTTTTTTTTATAATATAAAGCAAACATAAAACTATTGTAACATGGTGATGCACCGTACAATTTACATTTCAGTGTGAAATCTTTACAAGACCGGTAGAACTTTATTTTATTACATTATATAGAATATTATGTTTTACTAAACTGTAATTACTTGTGAATGTGTGAGTGTGTGTCGCCCTGCAAAGGACTGGCGCTCCCTCCAGGGTGTGTTACTGTCTTGTGCTCAGTGATTCCAGGTTTGTTCTGGACCCACCACGACCCTGAATTTGATGAACTGTTATAGAAAATGAATGAATAAATGAAAATGACCTGGTACACAGCACTGCTGCTTCTTCGCTCCAGAACACTTCAGGTTCTTCAGGTATCTCCCCTGGCAGATGTAGGTGTGCTCCTGGCAGATTCCTCCAATTTCTGTGCAGTCCGGCTCATTTCTTATTGGTGTGTTTATCACTCTACTCTTCCTGAGTACAGCAGCATCTTTATTTGGCTTTGAGTTTTTGGTCTTTTTCCCTTTTTCAGTCTTTGTAATACCTTTTATTTCTGTCTTTTTCCTCTCCAAAGCAAGCGTGTGTCCCAACAGAAACACTTACAACACAAGCAAGAGAAAAGCAATTAAAATGTCCACTGAGGAGCAGATTTACAGCAATAACAGCCATCAAGTAAAACTCCTAATACTCTGTAATGCGTTCACTGCACCACAATTGAAATGTAAATGTACATTTATGCAAACACTACTGATATTTTACTTATTGTTTACTTGTGGATATTTATTTCATTGTTTCTCACTTATAATTCATGCAGGAATCTCTTCTAAACTTCTTAAATGTTGGTAAACACTGTTTTCCCTTAGATTCCCGTAGATTTTCACCTCACATTTCACTGCAGTAAAGTTTTTTCCCTTCAAAAATGACTGCTAAAATACAGTGTTGCTTATGTGTCCATTTTGTTTATTCTACAAGCTAGCGTTCACTGCTGGACCTTCACAAGAGAGTCATGGTGAGCTTTAAACATATGCTTCATTTATTATTTCTTAGCTGTTCACATGAAACTTCACAGTAAGACCCATTTCTGTGGTGGCCTTTCCATTATTTTTCACTGCTGTGACTAAGGGCAACACAACCCTGAGAGCAAGAAGACGGTGGACCACTTTTGACCCACTGAGGGCAAAGTTGGAGGTCCACTAGTGTTTTACACAGAATTTTAGACAAAATTACACATTTTAGCACTTTTCCATTCACAGTCCAATTTACATTTTCGATCCCAATTTCGATGAGGTCACGCCCCTCGCTGCCGTTGTATACTTAGCTGAACCTATGTGTGCTTTTAGGTCCCTTTATTTGCTACAGAAAACATGGGATTTTTTTTTTAATTCATCCGAGAACTTACATTTACGTTTCGGCATAGCTGCTCGAGATGCCTGACGTAAACAAGGACTACTGACGTGCAGACTGACCAATTAAATGTTTACAGAGAAGGTTATCGACCAATAACGGTAGCTCTACAGTCAGACCGTCCAATCAGAAGATTTTAGGCTACTTCACCACGCCCCCTTCTCACTCAAGCGAACCAATCAGAGTAGGGGAGGGCGGGACTAGTTTGTGAAGGAAACTTCTCGAAGTTCTATGTAAACTCTAGAAAAACAAAATCCCGGACGTTTGTGAAATTCCGCCCGGACATTTTTTTAAGTCTAAAAAAGAGGACACGTCCGGGTAAAAGAAGACGTCTGGTCACACTATTATTATATCTCTCATAGTTGTTGGTAATATTTGTATTAGTGTGTTTTCCAGAATAAAAGTCTCTGTGAATTTAAAATCTGTTTGAGGAGATTATAAATGAGTTATATCCCGTACAGGACAGTAATCTGAGTGGTCCGATGGTGAATCAGCAGTGATCTACAGTCAGTGGTGTGCCAGCATTTTTATGCCAGTGGACCGATGTATGCTCGCTGTCTGGGAAAACGGTGGATAACACAAAATGAGGGAAACAGGCATAAATATAACAAACAGAACACAAATATATCACAACACATCCAAAAGCCATAAACAACCAATGCAAACACAAAAGCCACTAACTGTGAGAAAACACCAACGCATAATGGAAGCCATGACATCACCCCACAAAGTTCTCCCTCTCAGTGTGTGTATGAGTGAGAGAGAGAGAGAGAGAGAGAGAGAGCTCAGTGTGTGCTTCTGAACACATTTAGCAAGGAAAGCAACAATAATTTATCTTTAAATGAAAAGGTTCTTAAATGAAAGACCCAACCTCTCTACAGTTAGAAACTACTGGAATCATCTAAAAATTTCTTCACCGCTGCTTTTAATGAACATCACAGATACAGTGCTTTTAAATGACATCTGACTCATAAACAAAACTTGCAAGTTCTGGTGAATAAACAGACAGACGTTCAGATTTACTTACAGAAGGCTATGAGGGTGAAACCCAGGCAGGATTTCAACAACATCTCGTAAACCCAGCAATTACAAAGTCTGAAGAATAAAAAGACAGCATAAAATAGTACATTCAGATTTGAAATGTGAATCGATTGATTATAAATCTAGAAATAGCTTATTCAAACTAAACCAGAGCTCACCGTTATTTGACGTTGTGAGTTCACTGAGGTTCTAACAAAGAATGCAGTGTGTGAGCTCAAGAATATTTTATCCTGGTGGTGAACAGCCTTCCTTCATCAATATTGACTCTGGCTGTTAAACACATGCCCTTTTCCTCCCACTTATGAAGAAACCTTTATTTCTATTTTACAGGAGAAACCTTCATAGTCCTCCTGGATGGTGGGAATAAGGGAGATTCATATCATACCAGCTGTAAAGAAGTAATGAACATGTCTGAAGGATCTGAGCCATAGTTTTGCCATAAGTGTTTATTAATTTAAACAGATTCGCTAATGTGGCTTCTGACACCATTTTGTAGCATAGCATGTCTGGACAGGGAAAACTGTAAACTGTGCACGGCTAAACTGGAGCGATATTCCTATGATTGTCTACATTTCAACAGTGTTTAGAAGATGAGGGGAACGTAATGGTCAGGTACTTTACGCTCTTGATTCCAACAAGAATTTACAAAGACTCAAAATAACCTCCAACCTGTGTTTAATCCAAACAAAACGTAAGAGGAGACACTACACAAACTAACACCACGTGCAAACCAATCATTTAAACACAAGGAGACACTACAACTCCAAATCTCTTTACAGGGCACCTGCTGGGTGACACTCTGTATGGCCCATGCTCCCTGAGGCCCCCACGCCACAGTGCTCCACTCTTTATAATTAATTAATTCAGAATTTCAGAAAAATAGCTAATTGCTAAATACTTGGAATAAATTTAAATAGTTGGGTTTTTGTGTAAAATGACACTTTAAAGTAATAAAATATGTGTATTTTGATCATAATATAATTTACATATGCTTCCAATTAACTCCTAAATGCCAAAAAAAAGTAGACGCTCACAGTTTTTTCTTTTTTTCACCATAAATGACTCTAGAGACATCACCAGTGGTCCACAGATGTTGATTTATTTATAGAACTTTACCAGAAAAGTTTCAAAGTGTTCCAAATATATTTATTTTGATATTTATTCAAGTCTAAATAGAGGATCACATGTGGTATTACATAGTATTTTGTTTGGGAGCTTTTTCTTTTTTTTTCATGAATTACTTCAAATACACATTGCATGGTTTATGTTTGGGCTGTGAAAAGCCATTTTGGGCATTATTAGGTTCTAACAAGCAACACTGTGAGGAGTGTGGTGTGTTCTCCCTGTGTCTGCGTGGGTTTCCTCCGGGTGACTGTCTGTGAGGAGTGTGGTGTGTTCTCCCTGTGTCTGCGTGGGTTTCCTCCAGGTGACTGTCTGTGACGAGTGTGGTGTGTTCTCCCTGTGTCTGCGTGGGTTTCCTCCGGGTGACTGTCTGTGAGGGGTGTGGTGTGTTCTCCCTGTGTCTGCGTGGGTTTCCTCCGGGTGACTGTCTGTGAGGAGTGTGGTGTGTTCTCCCTGTGTCTGTGTGGGTTACCTCCGGGTGACTGTCTGTGAGGAGTGTGGTGTGTTCTCCCTGTGTCTGCGTGGGTTTCCTCTGGGTGACTGTCTGTGAGGAGTGTGGTGTGTTCTCTCTGTGTCTGCGTAGGTTTCCTCCGGGTGTTCCGGTTTCCTCCCACAGTCCACTTACAGATAATGAATGAATGAATGATTAGGGTGCTCTCTCCTGACCGTTAAATGGTATTGCATGATAAATGTGCACTTTCTATTCTAAAACATAAGATGAATACTTCATACATCATCATCATCATCATCATCATTTTCTTTTCCGCTTCTCCATTTCAGGGTCGCGGTTACTTCATACAATATTTTTTTTTTAAAAAGGATTACACATGGTTTACTTGAGGCAGATTTCTAATTATCTGTCCAGCTTTCATATGACACTTCACTCATGCAAATATCTTAAAAAATAAAAAAGTTTTCAAGCAGGGAATGTGACAGTTACTAGTCTGAAACCACTGGTGGTTTCATGGAGCTAATCCCTCGCAGACCCAGATATTCAACTGTACACACAGAGCTTGTTTAACCTCCATAGAAATCTCCACAGCTGTACATGAGCTTAGCTCACCACGCAGGAGTTGGCTTTAGGGGTATAAACACACCTGCATTTAGCTGTGGAGGAATGGAAATAGTTTCCCTAGAGGATTGATACTCACCCAGTATCTCTAGGATCAGTTGGATCAGAGAGGTGCTTGTGATCCAGAACTAATCCAAGAACTAATGCTCTCACGGCTGAAAGAAAAAATAAATCTGCACATAATATGTTCCAACATCTGTTGCTTATCTTTCCCAGAGGATTAGAAGCTGTTAATGCAGAAAATTAGGAAATAAATCAGTAATAATGTAAACAGGAGTCGATAAACCCTCAGTATGGCAGTGCATTTAAAAAGCTTTGCTTTGGCGCCCTCTTCTGTGTCTATGTGGAACTGATATTTTTGCATCTGTCACTGAATATAAAAGCACCTATATGCCTTTAAAGGGTCTTAAAATGATGGTTCTGCAAGGGTTCGTTGGTAAAGGAAATGCTCGAAGAAGATATTTCATGATTAAAGGGTTATTTGCACCATGAAAGGGTTCTTCAGGTTGATGGAGATGGTTCAGTACTGCACCTTTTACAAAAAGGTTCTCTACGGCACTTAAAACACCAGGTGTTCAAGGTCCTATATAGAACCATGTCCTTTAATAAGGAACAATTGTAGATCTATAACTTTTAAGTAAGGGTTGTCATTTGGGGTATTCATAAACTTTCTTCCCTTTGCCAAATCTCACAATGTTCCCTGTGTATAAAGCCCCCTCAGCAGTGGAACTGCTTCTCTGGGATGAATTGAAGTGCAATCAAATCCTCACAGCAATGTTTCAGCATTTAGTATGAAGACTCCTTCGGAAGTGTAGAGATTGTTACTGTAATAAAGAAGGAAAAACTAATAAAATGAGTAATTGTATTCATTTAGTAATTAAACTTTGGATATGCACTTGTCCACAAACTATTTCGTGTAGTATCCTTGCTTCTGCACTCACTGAACCCGCTCTCAGCTCCACTCCTATTACACAAGAACTCTTTTTCAGTGAGACACACGTGGTGGTGGTGTGTTTGTGTGTTGTGCTGGTATGAATGGATCAGACACAGCAGTGGTGAATGGAAATGATAAGATGGGCAATGAGTGTAGAAGTGTATGTAACATTATGTTGTACCCAGTAAGATGGCCGGTGTGAATCTGTGTCCTCCACAAGGGGGCGACAGAACGCTGTTAAATCACCCCAACGTTGTCTGTAGCCTTCATCCATTTCTGGGTCACGGTCGGTCCCTCCCAGGAATCACTGGTCGCAGGGCTCATCGGTTTACGAATAGGTTTAATTTATTTAACAATTTATCCGTATTTCGCCTCGCAAGATTTTGTTTATTATTTTTGAATTATTTACAGTATAAATATTGATTTATTAATCTAGAATTACTGATTTATTTGTATTTCTCCTTCAGTATTTGAAACTTGTGTTGGTTTTCAGGAATAACTGTAGATTTGTTTATTGAAAACTACGGTTTATTTGGCGGCTGGGACGTAAATGTGGGAGAAGTGATTTTGAGACGGAAGGGTCATTGGTTCGAGTCCCACAACGTGCAGGAAAAGCACCTTATCCTCCTTCAACATCCACGGCCAAAGTGCCCTTGAGCAAGGCACCTCCCAGTAAACAATTAGCCGTTGATTCAACGTTGAAATAACGTAATGACTGCCGTCTAATCAACGTTCTCCTAAGGTTGAAAATGAAAGTTGAAAAGACGTCCAAACACAGACATTGAAAGACGACTATTAGACGTATTTTGGACGTCCACTGACGTTATCGATTGGTCACCACTTAACTAACTTATTAAGATGGATTTTGGACGTCCATTGACGTTTAAAATATGTCCTTGACGGAGAGACTACTTTTAGACCTATTTTGAACGTCCAGGGACGTTCCTTGTTTACTGGGCTATCTCCCAAGGTGGCTGCACACCACTTCAGATGTGTATATGTCACTGCCCCCAATCACTAGTGAGAGTGTGTGTGTGTGTGTGTGTGTGTGTGTGTGTGTGTGTGTTCACTGCAATATATTTTGTTAAATATATGTATTTATTTGTTATGTATTTTAAATAATACTTGTGTGATTTGTTCAGGTTTCTAAAAGCAAGAGGTAATTATTTATTTGTTTGTTTGTTAGAATTAAAGGGCTTTTCTTTATTAAAACCCATTATAACTGTAGCCTCGGGTAAACATAATGTAAGCTGCTGTTCAGGTTTGGTGTGTGTGTTTAAGAGGTGCGTTCAGTGTGTGTGAGTGTGTGTTTAGTCTGGAGACACTGACAGTGACTCAGTTTAATAACTTAAACAGATCAAATCAAGGTTTTACAGTTCAGACTCCAATCTTGCTCTAAATATTAAAGAGCCCGTACCCTTCATTTTTGTAGGCGCTTCAGTGTGAATGGGAGGGGCTAAACGGCTGTATATATCAAAATGGACAGCTTATTTTACATATACTGACTGCGCTGATGGAGTTTACAATACATTTGGAAACGTTAACAATGTTTACATACATTCAACTCTTTAATTACACACAAGCTGTGTGAAAAAGATTGACATGTTGATTTTTCAAGTGAAAAGTAAATGAACACATCCTCTACACAGAACATAACTCAGCAGCCTTCTGTTTATCTTATTTTTATTTATTTACATTTCTCAGAGATACAAACTTGACTGAAAAAATGATATATTTTATGGTATTAACATAAACAACAATTGTTTTGTGTTATAATGATGTAATTATTTAATCATATTTAATGTATCCATGCATAAAACCTAGAGGGATATATATATATATATATATATTTATACATCTTCAACACGTTTATTTAAAAGAAACCACAATAAATAAATAAACATAAAACAGAAGAGTAATTTATTTAAGTAGCTTTTTATGTTTTTTTTAATTTTATTTGTTTTTGTAGTTGTAAAAACATTTTTGCTAGTGCTTAGCTACAGAAATTTATTTTAAAATATCAATAAATATAGATATGAATGAACTAAAAGAAGGTGTCCCAGCATCGTTAACTCCGAGCAGTTTTAGGCAAATGTGCACCTGCAGTGAAGGAGCTGATTGGCTGCAAGCAGAGTCAGATTCCAGCAAAGAAAAAAGCAGTAGTTTATCTGATTGAAATCAGGAAGGAACTGGAGAGGAGCAGCGGCACAGAGATGCAGGGCTTTAGTTACTGAACTCTGGCAGGATTTACAGGACACAGCTACAGCGAAATTAAAGGTAAGAAGAGCTCATACAGCTACTGTCAGATTTATAGGTACAGTTCAGCAGGTTTCTCGGTATGGAAATAATTAACATAAATATTTAAATATAGTTTTATTGCTTAAAAGAAGTGTTTCAGAGACGTAGCGTTTAAACTAAAATCCTGCTTTTGCATTGTGTCAGTCAAAGTACCGTATTTACCTTTAATAAAAAAAATTAAATAAATAAATGCTAATTAAAAGTCCTCGTTCCCGTATCGGGCATTTTAGACTGAACACACAAACGGTCATTCCACAGTCAATACTAACACAACCGTTCCCAAACCCAGAAAAACAATCCGAACCGTAAATAAACTACTGAGTGGAGTAAAGCATTGGTGTAAATCATGATTAACAGTGGTATTTGTGTTATTTTGAGATTGTTTTAAAAGGTTATTTTCAAATTAAAGTTTTCAATTTTACGTTTAAGGCAACATTTTCGTTTCACACGGACTATAAATACATCTGCTCATAGTAACAATAAAAAAGAGTAATCATAATAATAATAAAAAAATAACAGTAAGAATTCCTAATGCAGCTAACGTTTCTTTCCCAGTTCATCATGCCTCGCTCGTTTCTGGTCAAGAGCAAAAAGGGCAGCTCTCACAGTGGGCCACGGTTTATAGAAAATGACCAAAACGAGGCAGGACACATTACACGTAAGTGACTTTTATTCCAGAAATATTTATATTATAATACACTCGTTTCTGCCAAAGTGTTTCACGTTATTTTTTATTATTATTTATCACTGCTGAAATGTGCTCCTTAAAGTGTACTTTTGTATCGCACTTCTGTTTTACCTACACTCTCTTAGTTTAATATTTTTTCACAATTAATTAAATGTGAAATGTATTTATTTATTTATGCGTCTTTGTGAGAGGAAAAACATCTCCATTTTATTCTTCCAACTAACCTTATTTATATATTTACTATCCTTAGTTTTATATAACGGAATGGTGATGGTAGGAGCCTTTATTTGATAAATACGATTTATTTTGCTGTGCAACTTGACCTGTGAATTTCATGTATTGTTGGCTATATAAATAGCTTAATACTTGTACAATAAAGGTCGTAACCTAGCTTAATATTTGTAACATAAATCCTAATCTTTGTAACTGGCACAAAGTTTTTAAAAAATCAATCAAAAAATTGGAATTCGCCTTTAATTTTAACTTTCTTGCGATTTGGGCGGTTTTTTTTTCTTACTTTTACTCAACCGTATTCCGACAAACCCCGCCTTGCTGTGCTGTAATTGGCTGTTGGAAACCTAACTCGTGTACTGATTGGCTAACAGGCGGATGATTTATGATGCATGTAGTGACGGCTCTGACGGAACACGGGTGGAAGATACTGCTTTAAAACTGTGAAGCTCCAAATAAACTGTCTGTTATCAGCCCACTGAGACTGCGGTTGTAATCTAGTGCCTTCTTATGTGGCCTGTTACTTATATCTCCTTTATGTGTCATACTTTCATCTGGTTCCTTAAGTAGTAAACAGGGGATTCGTTTTGGAGAATCCAAGAGTACACCCGTTTTTAAATTTTGTGATGAATAAAACAAGGGACACGTTGGCACACTTTTGTTCTATTCAATCTTAAGAGTATATAGGTCTGTGTCTATTGTTGCTGTCAGAACAAACCATTTTTATCTCCAAAAGAGTCTTTACTGGCAAAGGAATATAAGCATTCATAGTGTTAATCTGGATTGTTTTTTTATCCACAATATAAAGGGCAAAGTAAAACAAAGTATCAGCAAACTGTTTCAAATGATGCCAAAAATATTTTTTAAATACAGCTACATGCTACATATTACACCTATTTCAAGGCAGGGTTATTTGCCAGTCAATTAGCCATTACCTCACCGCTTCTGTCAAAGCCGAGAGGGAAATTGATTTGTGTAAGACACTGCAGATTTCCCAGGATGACTCCAGTTTTCCCAGTAAATCTAATCTGTTTAAGAATGAATCAGGCCTCTCAGTTTTTTCCTGTTTACTATCATTAAGTACGTTTCTCAGAAATCTTTTGGAAATTAGTACATAATGAATGAGGGATTGAGAGCAACCCCAGTTTACTGATATCTGCGTTAGAGCTGATCATCCTTATCTTTCATAGTAAACCAACAATAAGCACTTTGAAGCAGTTTTAAAAATCGCTTTAATCCTAGAGTTCTCATCCCTCCATGTCTGAAAATCTCTCTTTCTATTTTTAAGTCAAACAATGAAACCCGACACTTTGCTTTAGTTTACAACCCAAGCCTACAAATGTCTTTACACGACATTTTAGAAATGCATGTTCTTAAGAACAGAAATGATATGTGAAGTAATATTCTGGTCACTTGTATTCTGTGTTGTTGTGAAATGCACCATGTAAATAGTAAGGAATTATTATTATATGAAGTGTGTCCAGCTTCTGCTCCAGTCCCATCAGAGGCAAAGGAACCAGACTCTCCTGGGAGTTTACAGTTAGGCCCTCTCACCGAACCCTCCCACACAGACCGTTACACTTATATTAAAGGTGAAGAAGAACCAGAGAGTCCAATCTTGTCTCACCCTGAGCCGTCAGTTACAGCCACTCGTCCTTTCTTCATGCCTGGTAAGTGAACTCAGCAGTAACACCACACTTATCTCCTATCTCATCTGAGCATTGCAAATTTTCAGTCGTGTTAGTAAGAAAAAAAAAACAATGCTAGATGCAGCACTGAACACACCTTTGTCAAACAGTCAAACGTGTCAACAAACACAAAGGTGTCTTCTCTTTTCCTCCCCCAGAGCCTCAGATGGCAGAATTTCCACCCTACTATAAGCCGGCTTATGGGTGGGAGCCTCTACCCTCCCCTTATGATTTCAGACACATAGGCTTCCACTCCTCTCTGCTACAACATGCTAATAGCCTTTATGGATCCCACCTGAAACAAAGCCCAGAACCCACACAACCACTGGACTGCAGCACACACTACTCCCCAACCTCCAACACCTACCACTGCATCACATGTGACAAGGTGAGTATAACATTTGTGTGGTAGTTGGACCACTAATTACTGACAGAGGTGTTCAGCTATGCTTTGTGTAAAATCCCAATAGAACAACATTAAACAATAAAAAGGAATGTGGTGGAACCCGTGCTTCATAGAAATCAACTTGGATGTTTACCGTTGATATAATCAAATAAAATTTCCCTGTAACTGTTATCAGATTAACAAGGATGCTGTTGGCCCTGTGTGTAAAATGTTGTGACTTTCTGTTGAGCTGCTAGAGAGCAATGGGTGGTGAAAAAGGGGAGGACCTTTCCAAGTTCTGCTTGGAAAAACATTTGCATGATGAGAGGACAACATAACTGATATTTTCTTAAGAGTAAAACAACTGATTTTAACAACAATAAACAAACATTTAAACATTCAGACTTGCTTTCTCTTTAAAAAAATAATAATCCCAGTCCAAATGTATAAAGAACATACTTTATCACACAAATTAAATAAAAATAATTGAGGGAATCCAAGTGGCAATTATACTTTATGTAAAAAAAAAAAAAACATATAAAGTGTATATGGGTGACTCTGTGCATTAATACCTGTTCTCCTGGACTCTTCCAGGTGTTCTCCACTCCACATGGCCTGGAGGTCCATGTGAGACGCTCGCACAGTGGCACAAGGCCCTTCGGTTGTAACATTTGCAGAAAAACCTTCGGCCATGCCGTCAGCTTAGAGCAGCACATGAACGTCCACTCTCAGGTAACGACTCCAAAACTGGAGATATTCTGTTCACTAAGTAATTACCACTGTGTATATTATGTTTAAAATGTTTTAAATACGTACGTTACAAAATTACTAAGCTAGCATATTAGCTTACTGTTGCTAACATAGCAGATGTAAGATCTAGGGCAAAAGAAAAACATTAAAAATCTGAGGCTAACTCATCTGGTCTCTTCTTTGCCGCTTGATCAGTTTCAGAGTCATGGTTCATTTTTTAATCATCCTAGGATGATTATATTTTAATTTGAAACAAACGTCCCTTTGTCTAGGTTAGTTCTATTTGTATTTAGCCATACAAACTTCTTAAGCAATATATTCAACCTTTGGTCAGTTCGACCAGTTTCTTTTCATTGCTAGCATTGTAGCCTTTAGCTGGGCGTATAATCATCTTGTAATAGACCTTCTGTCAGTATATTGGGATTAAAGATGAATTATGTCAATCGCTACGCTAATTCTGCCACTGTAGTTGACACCTTCACTATTCACCCTTGCCCTTCCAAGAGCTTATCAAGTGAACTTCACCTGAGCTAACAGTGCAATGTAACAGCCCTTAAGATGGCGTCTGGGAGTCACCTGAGGGAACGTGTTGAAGCCTGTTGCATGAGGGAATACTAAAATGAAGGCTGAACGGGCGGCTAGGTTTTTGCATTTACAGCTAGATGTGATAACAAGCCCTTTAAACATGTCGAAATGAATTACAGCCTTCCACACCATTTTGTCTTTACTGCAATTTTAAGAGACTACTTCTGGTTTAATTTTGTATTCATCTATGCTTGTTTTTCTGGTTTTCTTTTAGTGGTGTATCCTTTAGCTTGCTAACTGGCAAGCAAGCAGTTTCAACTTACATATGAGTAATCAACTAGAACAATCTGTTTGAATTTAAACTGTAAACATAAAAGGAATACATACATTGGTTTGAAGTGTTTGAAATATTGATTTTGTTAAATTTGTTTACTTAATTATTAGTTTGAAGCCACAAACTGGTAGTCATTCATTTAGATTAAAGTGACAAATTAATTTTACTGTGAGCAACTGTAATGTTAAAGTTTTGAAATAGCATTTGAAAAGCATGTTATTATTAAGCTACGGATATCAACATGTGATTTTGTGTTTTGTGTGTAAAGGAGAGAAGTTTTGAGTGTAAGATGTGTGGGAAGACGTTCAAGCGCTCATCCACCCTGTCCACACACTTACTGATCCACTCCGACACTCGTCCCTATCCCTGTCAGTTCTGCGGCAAGAGATTCCACCAGAAATCCGACATGAAGAAACACACCTACATCCACACAGGTAGAGAGACACCAAGAAAAGAGATCTCTGTAGTTTCTCCGTAATATTTCTGTAGAGTTCAAATGGAGTCTGCTGCTTTGATATTTCTCCTGAGGAAAAGAGCCCCCTCTTGAGTCTCCTTTGAATTTTAGCGGTGGTCTCAGTAACGTCTCACACTGGACTCATGTTTTTCCGCAGCTCACATAAAGAGAGGACTCAATTATTTCTCATCAGTGCTCAGAACCTGCTGAGCTTTGATGCTGTACATAATTTTCTAATTGTCATTGGGACCAGAGTTGTCTCTTGTCTGATGCTATTTCTCATGAGAAATTTGAGGAGCGTTATCATTAAAAGTGAGACGCCAAAACAATCAACAAAGCCACTTTTGAGCGCTAAGATGGTTCTTTAAGGAGTGAGCAAACGTGTGGTGCCACATGCATCAATCCTGGACAGCTCTGAAACTTTGAGAGCAGAACTGCTTTGTTGTTGCCGGGCACTGCTTCCAAGAGCAATATACCTGCAGATAAATCAGGAAAAGAAAATTAAACAAATGTGGGGCTGATTTACATATCTGATTTTCCTGTTTTGCTGAGGACTGTGTGAAAGCTTCCTCCACGGCTCTGTCACATCAGACCAACACGCTTCCAATGAAACTCTACAAATCTGGGAAGCATGCAAATCTTTCGTGCTGATTCTAAGCAAAGATTTTACAATCTCTTTTGTACCTGTTTAGATGATTAGCTTCTTCTGCTTTCATGATTACAATGGAACTAGGAGCTTTCTAACATCCCTATGGTAAAACAATTCATCTACTAGTACAGCTCTCATGCTTATAATTCCAACTTGGAAATATGAAGTTCACAGACTAAAAGGAAATAATGTGTTTTAAGGCGTTTTTGCTTATTATTGGGTTTCATTTAGGGTTATGATACACTATTTTTACTCTTAAATACATAGACAGTTGAAAGTATAAGACAAAACGTCATGATTATTCAAGTTTACACCCAGTATTAATAATTTACATAAATATCCACATTTAAATAGTCAAAGAACAAAGTTTAATTCCAGTTTAAAAGCCTTTGAGAACCAAACAAACTGTGTTCATTCATTCTTTCTTTGTATTGGAATGCAGGGAGTTATTTAAGTTCATAGTGCTTTTTTAAACCCAATTCTGTCCTCAATCTTGTTAATAACCAGTCTGCTGTGGGCTCGGACAACAATGCGAACCCAGATAATGCTTCCTTTAGACTGTGGCAAACACAGTGCCATCTCCTAATGCTAAGTTCTAGTTTTAAAATGATTTTGTTAGTTTAATTTTGTTCATCTCTTTCTTTCTATGGAAGATAATTAATGGTGTTTTATTTTATTTTTCAATGGCTACAGGTGAGAAACCGCACAAATGCCAGGTGTGTGGAAAAGCGTTCAGCCAGAGCTCCAACCTCATCACTCACAGCCGCAAACACACGGGCTTCAAGCCCTTCGGCTGCGAGATCTGCTCCAAGGGCTTCCAGAGGAAAGTAGACCTCCGCAGACACCACGAGAGCCAGCACAGCCTCAAGTGACGGCCAGCAGGAGAGAAAACACCTGACCTGTTCAATCATAAAAGCACCCACGACAGCATGTCCTGAAGTATGCAAAGTAGAGAGCCTTCTATAAACTAATGTATCTGACAGTGTCTCGATGTCTGCTGTTCAGAAGGCCAACGCACAGATGGATGTTGGTGTTATCGGACGAACATGAGCCATTTATCACATCTTTCCACAGGTGGAAATACCTAAGGAATGTAGAAAAATGTTTCATAAATTATTGAATTGTTGTTAAATTACTGCACATTTCGAGAACTCTGCTTCCATTCTCGAACCAACTACAAGGAAGAAAAGATTAATGCAGTGTGTTACACCTCTGTAAAATGGTCTGCATTATTTTAAAGTGTATTTTTAAAGCTTATACATATAAACATACAGGTGGGTGACAGGTGAAGTGCATAAACCTCTTTCCAAAGACCAGAGCAAACTGGAAAGTTCAGGACTGATCTACAGAGAATTTTCCTCAACCGTAGCCTCAAGAAGTAGGCAGTAAATATTTCTAAATGTTTTAAAGCAACTGCTTGTAGTAAGTTTAAATAAAAACTACAGAATCATTGTGAGGGCGGCACGGTGGTGCAGCAGGTAGGTGTCACAGTCACACAGCTCCAGGGGCCTGGAGGATGTGGGTTCGATTCCCGCTCCGGGTGACTGTCTGTGAGGAGTGTGGTGTGTTCTCCCTGTGTCTGCGTGGGTTTCCTCCGGGTGACTGTCTGTGAGGAGTGTGGTGTGTTCTCCCTGTGTCTGCGTGGGTTTCCTCCGGGTGACTGTCTGTGAGGAGTGTGGTGTGTTCTCTCTGTGCCTGCGTGGGTTTCCTCCGGGTGACTGTCTGTGAGAAGTGTGGTGTGTTCTCCCTGTGTCTGCGTGGGTTTCCTCCGGTTGACTGTCTGTGAGGAGTGTGGTGTGTTCTCCCTGTGTCTGCGTGGGTTTCCTCCGGGTGACTGTCTGTGAGGAGTGTGGTGTGTTCTCCCTGTGTCTGCGTGGGTTTCCTCCGGTTGACTGTCTGTGAGGAGTGTGGTGTGTTCTCCCTGTGTCTGCATGGGTTTCCTCCGGGTGCTCCGGTTTCCTTCCACGGTCCAAAAACACACGTTGGTAGGTGGATCGGCGACTCAAAAAGTGTCCGTAGGTGTGAGTGTGTGTTGCCCTGTGAAGGACTGGCGCCCCCTCCAGGGTGTATTCCCGCCTTGCGCCCAATGATTCCAGGTAGGCTCTGGACCCACCGTGACCCTGAACTGAATAAGCGTGTACAGACAATGAATGAATGAATCATTGTGATAGTTCACTGACCTGTTGTAGGGAGAATAGAGCCTCCGTCTTTGCTACTCCGGTCTCAGCTCTGCAGAAACTGCTCCCAACCCCCTTGATTTGAAGACAGTGCTGCATAAACCCAGGAGTAAAAACACCAAATCTTACTCGCTGTTGCTTTAAATAATATTCAATGCTTTTGAAGTCAGTAGTGAACATCTGTGGGAGAATTTCTTCTTGAAAAAAGTACATATTTTAAAAGACTGAGTGTAGATTTTACGCCTTGAAGCTGTTCAACACCTTGCTGTATCCTTCAATATCAACGTCACCCAGCTGTACACTCTTTTATATGAATGTTATTTAAGTTTGTATTGTAACTTCAGTTGTGACATTTACTATTTATGGACGATTTTTTCGTTCTAAAACTATGCAAAAAAAATCTAAGCTATAAATAAATGTTGTCTTGTGAAAGTGTTAATATTCTGTGGGACAGGTAAAGGGTTTCAGATTGCTAATCTAAACGAAGGGTGAAGGACAGAGAGTATGAGTAACATATGTAAATGCTTGAGCTCTATCCAACCTGGGCCTGACATGAAACCTGAGCCTAGGCCTGGAAAGAGAGCCTGGTTGTGTTTGTTTTTCGCGTGTCCGCCCTATGGAGGATCCGGATGCTGAGTTCCCGTTGGCTTTGCGGTCGCTTGTGCACTTTTTTCGCCCCAGGCATGGGCCAAATCTCTGTGCGATAGAAGCCTCAGTCAAATGTGTACCTGGAACTCTGCATGCAAATCTCCTGTCAAGCGGGTTTGTAAACTTCAAGGCACTGGCGTGATGGATCGATGGAAGAAGCAGCTTCACTGTGAGTTGCACCAGGTTCCCTTCTTGTAAAACAACAAACCTGGCCAGTAGAGTGACTTAGGAAGAAGTGAGATTTACATACGCTAGATACTTAGGTGTTGTCAGTACAAACAAAAGTGCAGTCTCTTTGGGAAAAGTGTTCTGTGAGGGCCATGAGGGCTTTAAAGCCTACTGTTACAAACAGCAGAGAGGGGAGAGATTTGCAGGCACTCCCATCTCTCCCATCAATCTGCACTCAACTACTTTGCCAAGCAAATTCCTAATGACACCACCGAGCACACAGCAGCGCTCTCAAACAAAGGAGACAGTTAGGAAAGCCCCATAGCAGCACCATGCACCCTTTTTTTTTTAGAACACTTCATTTCCTCGTCTTTGTGTAGACTGTTATTTTTAACAACAGCACAATTAAACAAATAGGTGTTCGATTAATTTGTATTTGTCTCAGTGATTAGGGACATATTTATTGTTATATGTTGATGGATATACACAATATATGTACTTTTATCACGTAGGTGAATGAATGAATGAATTATTGGGGAGTAACAATAACCCAGTAAACATTTAGCCGTTGATTCAACGTTGAAATAACGTAATGACTGCCGTCTAATCAACGTTCTCTTAAGGTTGAAAAGACGTCCAAACACAGACATTGAAAAGACGACTATTAGAGGTATTTTGGACGTCCATTGACGTTATTAATTGGTCCCGAAATAAATTACTTGTATAAAACGCGTTTTGGACGTCCACTGACGTTATCGGTTGGTCACCACTTAACTAACTTATTAAGATGGATTTTGGACGTCCATAGACGTTTAAAATATGTCCTTGACGGACAGACTTCTTTTAGACCTATTTTGAACGTCCAGGGACGTTCCTTGTTTACTGGGTAGGCTGTTCCCTTCATTCTGAATAACATAGATGTACGGAAGGTGTGTAAGGCAAGACAAAGCACATAAAGAAAATTATATAAGAACAAATAAATTAATTTTAAAAAAATGTTCACACCCAAATATGTTTTTTGTTTGTTTGTTTTTAGGAAAATAAAGCTTCTTCTAAAGAATCCTGTGTGGATTTACCCGTCATCTTTCTGAAATCCACCATCATAACACACATCATTCAACATACAAACATGACGAGAACCGTTTGACCGGAAGTACCCAGTCAGAACCGTTAGCAGTGGTTGTGATGGGAACCAGACGTCTGAAGAGTTTAAAGTCCCACAGACGCAGCACCTCAAAGCTATTCTGTTTGTAAACGGTTATAAAAACTAGGTATGATCACATTGTCTAATGCTTGAGATGTTGTTGGGAGGGGAACAAAACTGACCACTATTTTACCAACATCAACATTCCACATTCAAACTCAGAGGAGATGTGTAGCTGGGGGTAGAGGGAAAATAAAATGTTTATTGTTGTGCTGAAGACATGGCAACCCTTAGTTCTTGTGACTCTAATCACTCATTTACAAACTCAGTTTGTAGAGAGTTACTGGCCACAAACCTGGAAGCTCTGGAGCACCAGCTAAAGTTCACCATGCCCAATGCCAAGTCTGGGCTAGCAGAGTATAACGCCCCTTAGCATTGTGCTGTGGAGCACTGGACCTCTACTAAATACTCTTAGCTCCATCTTAAGCTCTGAAACTGCCTCACAATTCAGCACACCTGTGGAATCTGAAGATCGGAGAAATCAGTGTCCGAACGCTGGTGGAAGCCCTGTATGTGCTCTGCTGGAGTTGGTAAACAAAATCTGTGGTGCCCATGCAAATGTGTGTTTATTAAACATCACCCTGGCACCAGGGTCCACACGCAGACAGTTAGGGCTGCATCCGGGTGTGAGCACACACATCAAATCACAATCCTGCACACTCAGCCAATCACAGGCCCAGGAGGGTGATGGGCAGGACCTCACCCAACAGGATGCAGGTAATGGGGCGGTGTCAAACCTGGCCTGGGGGCAAGGAGGGGAAAACAAGGGCCTAACAACCCGGCCTGCACTTCCTCTTCTGTGTGGCGTGTGTGTGAGGGGGCATTGTTTCATCAAATCACCCCAGTAAATCTTTATAAAGATTCAGATTGTGAGTTGCTACTTTTTTTGTCAGGTTTGTCGCTTTATTATAACTTCGTTCTCAATGTTATAGAGCTGTGTTACTCATTTCAAGACCCTTCCACAGATGAGGTCATCATCCTGGACCCTTCTAAAACTACTCTATATCTTTAAAGAAATATATCATCATTTGAGTTATTTGACATTAATGAAGTCAACTTCTCTCCTTTTTGTCTGGTTTCAGGAGTGATTTTTATTGTGCCACAGATGAGTTTAAACGAGCATCACATGAGTTTAAACAAACAAACAAAGTTATTTACCTAATTTTGCAAAGGTGGCAATAATTTTGTCCGGCACATTTTTGGAGATTTGCGTGAAATTATATAAATTTTGGATTTTTTTCCTCTGTTTTTTTGTGTCGTTCCTATACACATAAAAGAACTAAACATGTGTAACTTCAATCATTTCCTGGAAAAATAATAAAAACTATTTCAGCCATGTTAGCACCCCTGAAATAAATAAAAAATATTACCCCTGAAATTTTTTAGGGTGCAAAAGGTGGTGTTGCAGTCACACAGCTCCAGGGACCTGGAGGTTGTGGGTTCATTTCCCGCTCCGGGTGACTGTCTGTGAGGAGTGTGGTGTGTTCTCCCTGTGTCTGCGTGGGTTTCCTCGGGGTGACTGTCTGTGAGGAGTGTGGTGTGTTCTCCCTGTGTCCGCGTGGGTTTCCTCCAGGTGCTCTGGTTTCCTCCCACAGTCCAAAAACACATGTTGGTAGGTGGATTGGCGACTCCAAAGTGTCCGTGAGTGTGTGAGTGAATGTGTGACTGTGTGTGTTGCCCTGTGTTCACCGCAACCCTGAACTGGATAAGAGTTACAGACAATGAATGAATGAATTAAATTTTTATATATATATATATATATATATATATATATATATATATATATATATATATATATATATATGTGTGTGTGTATGTGTGTGTGTGTGTGTGTGTGTGTGCGTAAAAGATACAGTTTAGAAGCTCAACCACATTTTTCTGTCTTGTGTAAACTCAAGAGGATCTGGAGGAATGGAGCTGTCATGACCTGCGATAGGAGAGAAGCTTGAGATCCCATGAACTGTTAAAGTCTCCCAGAAAGCAGCTATGCAGAAAGATAAAAGCATATCACCTAGAGACCGTGTCCTTGTTCAAACTCCTTATGTCAGTGTACTATGATTATAACAGGTTCTACAAACCAATATAACACTCAGCAAGAATGCACATTTACAAAGACATGTTGGGGAAAGGTGGGGGGAGAGAGAGGGAGAGGGAGACAGAGAGAGAGAGAGATTTGTTTTGCAAATGAGCCATATGCAAACTAGTCTGGCTTGGGTCCTGTTGAATAGATGTATTTAGTTGGAGGCAGTGGAGCAAGGTAGCGTCCTTATCACAACAAGGACTATCAAAGATGAAAATACTCACCTTCAAAAAACTGTCACTGAACTGTCTCTGAGCCTGGAGTGAATACACTGATCACTTTAACCCTTTATAGTAACTGCTTTGAAAGAAATGAATAAGTGATGGAGTAGGCAGAACATCATGAATTAAGATTTTGACAAAGGGGAACCTCGGGGCTTTCCAGGCATTTTAGAGAAAGCTCAATGAATCCTGTGAAATACAGACGTAATACGTAACTATGTCATTTTTGGTGGGGGCTTGTTTGAGAGAATGATCAGGCAGGATGTTTTTGAACGTGTACTGCAGCGCTTCTCTCAGTTCTGTGTTAATTTTTGCCTTGAAACAAAATAATTAAACATGATAAATTCTTGATGTTCCAAGGAAAACTCAGGATGACGTTTGATATTTAGGTAGATACAGTCAAGCTCGCTCTCCCATTCACCAGTACAACTAAGAGAGTCACAATAGAATCAAGCAGCAATTTCTGATTCAAAATTGGAGCATTTCTGGTGTTAACTGGGAGTTCCTCCATGGCTGCACTTTTCTGATAAGACCTTTATTTCTGAAGAAATTTTGGATGAGGAAGTGTCCACATATTTTTGTCATCAGATGTAAGGTCATCAACCTGAAAAAAGAATTAAAACCACAAAAAGGAGAGGTTTTGTTCCCACTGCGATGATATTATTTTCATCACAAATGACCTTGTTATTTTTAATTTAATAAATGCCTTTGCATCAGTGGCCAGAGAGCAGTAAAATCATTTTCATATCTTGCTTTTTTGCCTGTTCACACAGTCACATGTACAGCAACTAAGAGGCCGGTTGATAAGTGCCACCACTTTATGTCTCATTGACTTCAGAGTTCTTTTTTTTACCAGAGCAGGTCTCACACAAAGCCTCTCTAAAGAATTTTATGAGCAGAGAGATGAAGAGAAGCTTTACACACATAAAGTATTCTAAAGCCTGGACTCTAATCACCCTGCAGGGCAAATACAGAGATTATTCTGCTGCTGAGATAACATTCATTCATTCATTCATTATCTGTAACCGCTTCTCCAATTCAGGGTCGCAGTAGGTCCGGAGTCTACCCGGAATCACTGGGCACAAGGCACACACTTTTGAGTCGCCAATCCACCTACCAACGTGTGTTTTTGGACTGTGGGAGGAAACCCACGCAGACACACAGAGAACACACCGCACTCCTCGCAGACAGTCACCCGGAGGAAACCCACGCAGACACAGGGAGAACACACCACACTCCTCATAGACAGTCACCTGGGGGAAACCCACGCAGACACAGGGAGAACACACTACACTCCTCACAGACAGTCACCTGGAGGAAACCCACGCAGACACTGGGAGAACACACCACACTCCTCATAGACAGTCACCCGGAGGAAACCCACGCAGACACAGGGAGAACACACCACACTCCTCACAGACAGTCACCCGGAGGAAACCCACGCAGACACTGGGAGAACACACCACACCCCTCACAGACAGTCACCCGGAGGAAACCCACGCAGACACAGGGAGAACACACCACACCCCTCACAGACAGTCACCCGGAGGAAACCCACGCAGACACAGGGAGAACACACCACACCCCTCACAGACAGTCACCCGGAGGAAACCCACGCAGACACAGGGAGAACACACCACACCCCTCACAGACAGTCACCAGGAGGAAACCCACGCAGACACAGGGAGAACACACCACACTCCTCACAGACAGTCACCTGGAGGAAACCCACACAGACACAGGGAGAACACACCACACCCCTCACAGACAGTCACCTGGAGGAAACCCACACAGACACAGGGAGAACACACCACACCCCTCACAGACAGTCACCCGGAGGAAACCCACGCAGACACAGGGAGAACACACCACACTCCTCACAGACAGTCACCCGGAGGAAACCCACGCAGACACAGGGAGAACACACCACACCCCTCACAGACAGTCACCCGGAGGAAACCCACGCAGACACAGGGAGAACACACCACACCCCTCACAGACAGTCACCAGGAGGAAACCCACGCAGACACAGGGAGAACACACCACACTCCTCACAGACAGTCACCTGGAGGAAACCCACACAGACACAGGGAGAACACACCACACCCCTCACAGACAGTCACCTGGAGGAAACCCACACAGACACAGGGAGAACACACCACACCCCTCACAGACAGTCACCTGGAGGAAACCCACACAGACACAGGGAGAACACACCACACCCCTCACAGACAGTCACCCGGAGGAAACCCACGCAGACACAGGGAGAACACACCACACTCCTCACAGACAGTCACCTGGAGCGGGAATCAACCTCCAGGTCCCTGCCAATCATTATTTAAATCCACTCATATAAATATTTATTCATCCAAACTGGACGAGAAACAGCAATGAGATTCAGCTTTATACAGTTTATACATGATATTTTCCAATATCCAGAAATGACTGAAAAGAATGCTACCAATTGTTCTTCAACATTCAAAGTCTAAAAAATAGTAAAGTTAATTAAGGTGTGAAATTTTTGTAAAGTTTTTAAAGAGAAATTTAAATTACATTGAGCAAGCTGCTTACACTTGTCCCAGTCTGAGCGTGAGCTCAGTAACAGGTCAGTTTATTTTGTTCTTTTTTTCTGGACACAGGAAGTGTATGGCTGCTATTCAGCAGGGTGTTACAGAGCTGATATTACGAGACTGACACACATTAGACAAGACACAGCTGCTGAGATCATTGAAGGCTGTAAACCCCCTGCTGAACTTCAGCAGCAAAGCAATCAGACAGTTTCTGAAGACCTGACCACAGACCAAGGAAAAAAAAAAGAAGAAAATGTAAGGGAAAAGCCCATGAGAATAAAAAAAACCCAAGATATTTATAGCTTCTTAAAAATCTCTCATTAATTTCACATTAATATATTAGTAGTGTCTCTTACGCGGCACAGAAATTTCACCAGAAAAAAAAGAACAGGAATCTCACGTGTGTCTCCTCTAGAGTTTTAGAGAAGAACTAAAAGTAAAGTCTTACTCTAGGCTCAGATTTGCTGAGATAACACCGCAGCAGAATTAAAGACAGAACTTCACCATTTCTCACCAGCAGTAAGAACCTGCTCTGCTCTGATGTTGTCTTATTCGGACAGGAAGTACATTGTGTCTCTTTTTTGTCTGGTGTCTGAGCAACTGCTGAGCAAAATAAATTAAACTGAAATAAATCCCCTATTTGGTAATAACTGTGTGCAACGTGTGTGGAAGAGCAGCACCCAGATATGTCCGGACATGATTTTCTGGACATTCCCCAGAATTCATATGTAAAAATGAATTCAAAATGTCACAAACTCTCAGAGAAAGAGAAAGACAGACAGAGACAGAAACTGTGAAATCTGGAGCATCCAGGCCTCTGGAAACAGGCAGCTCTCTGATGGAGCAGTGATAGTCTTATCTGGCCTCGTCCAGACTCTAACGGTCAGAACATGCTGGTCGAGGCTGAGGGAGGAGCTCCAGCCTGGACGCACAGATACAACCAAGAACTGGAGTAATCAGAGAGAAACATGGCTCAAAACACACATCCTCCTCTCTCCACATGCACACCAACAGCTCCACAGATTGTCACCAGTCCACCCTTCATCCATACAGACATCCATCATCCATCTGTCTGCCTTCTTCCCTCGCAAACATCCACAACATGGCTCTCTCTGAGGCCACAGCTTCTTATCTGAGTCCAGAACGAGACATAGTTTCTGATGGACGTCACATTCAAAATAAATCCCTCACATCAAGCTGTAAGAAACCGTAGTCACTCTTCATTTAGTGTTACTTTAATACTTCTAGGAAAAACAAGAACAGGTACAGAACATTCTGCCCCAAACTACAAACTCCACTTCATCAGCCAATTTTAAAAACACTTAGTTAGTTTACTCTATTTACACATTACCAAATCTAACTTTAACTAAGATTCCTCCAATTAGACAATGTTATTAAGCTGGGAGGAAGAAGACTACAACATGCTTCCTCTGAGAAACCAGCGACTTTTCCAACACACTTGGAGGAGAGCATTAAACTGCCTAGCTCTGTTATGCTAGCTAACAAGTGCCTGTGTAGGCTAGCACTGTAATGAGTGATGTTGGGGAAGGTAGGGCTATTTTACACACGTAGATAAAATGAGGTCTATTATGTTCTCTTTAGCCCAGCTAGCACTCTCACAGACTAGTGGTCAACATGATAACTACAAGCATCTGGATTCAGCAGAGTCCTATTACCCCAAATTCCTTGAAGAGAATGCGCAGTAATCTTTACAGCTGTATGACCAACATTTGTTTATTAACTGAACATGTCACTGAGATGTATTTTGCTCTAATCTCAACTGAGCCACTGTGGATTTACAAATGAGCTAATTTGAAAACTACAACAGGAACCTGAAGAGACTGCATATCACACAAGTCTGTGTCAAATGCATTTAAACTTTGAGCCATTTTGCCCTGTAGGTTTGCATGTTATTGATGTCACCAAATTGTAGACTTTGAGGCTCAGATCATACGGCTCAGGGTCACATTAGGGACAGGGTTTTAGAGTCCAGGCTGAGGCATAGTTAGAGATCAATCTTGAGTTATCATGATCAAAGCAACTTAGCTTGTGGCACCACTTGGGAAACATACAAAACATTTTCTTATATTTAAAAGCAGCAAAAAAAATGTACCAATGTGTTAAATTGTGAAAAAGTCCTGCCTCTCTACAAAATAAACCCCTACATAAAGTAAGGCACTAACCTAAACTTTAATATTAATAATAATAATTTTAAAAGCCTGCTTAAAAACTTATGTGAATACACATGTTTGAGAGCTGAGAAAGTAAACCAGTTCACTCTCTCAGTAAACTGGTTCAGACCCGTTCAAAGCAAACAAAATGTATTCTGGGGAATTGTTTAACTCTTCAGTTTAGCTAATGCTAAACTCAGCTAAACTTAGCTAAGCTAACTCAGGGGCTACTCTGAACACGATTCACTTGAGGCCTTTCAGTAAACTTAAATGAAATAATATTAAAAGAGAATGTCAGACATTCATGCTTCATCGTAAAAAATATATGATTTACATGTTGTTTACAGTGGAGGTGATAGTTCCAGAAGTTTGACGGCTTTATTAGCTCCTCACAGAAAGATATTACATTAATGAATAAACAGCCTGGGGCATTGTTGTTTTATGCAAGTTAGCCTTATTTTAGCATTAGATATTACATAAGAAGCTGTGTATGTTCACTGTTTTATGTTAACAGATGGGTAATAAAATGGCCTTGTTTTGTGTTACACGTCAGTACCACTGTTCCTGCCACCACCACGGTGCATAAATATTGTTTGCTCATTAAGTTTCTCTACAACGTACTGTTTCTCATTCTAACTCTGAACAGCTGTTTACATCTTAACAGATTTTTGACTGGTTTGTGAAAGCTGTGAAGATTTGCTCAGCTCTCAACAACTGGAACACTACTGACCCCATGTGGACTTAATAGGATCTGCAATTTCCAGTTGTGATTGATCATTTTAATACTGCACTCCCAATTTGTAAGTGCTGCTATTATTGTTATGTATTGTTACTGCACGTGAACCAAAAGTGGACCACGCATTAAAATGTTCACTTGGCCCATGGACCATAAAACAGATCTGACCCACTTCTGGCAAAGACATGCGTGGATTGGCTGTGGCAAACTGGATCAAAGCCAGTGAGGCAAAAGTGACTTTTGGAGACATGGACCGGGTTTGGGTTCTCATATGGCCCTCCTCCCTCCTGCACTCCCAGTAAACAATTAGCCGTTGATTCAACGTTGAAATAACGTAATGACTGCCGTCTAATCAACGTTCTCTTAAGGTTGAAAATGAAAGTTGAAAAGACGTCCAAACACAGACATTGAAAAGACGACTATTAGGCGTATTTTGGACGTTCATTGACGTTATTAATTGGTCCCGAAATAAATTACTTGTATAAAACGCATTTTGGACGTCCACTGACGTTATCGATTGGTCACTACTTAACTAACTTAAGATGGAATTTGGACGTCCGTTGATGTTTAAAATATGTCCTTGACGGACAGACTACTTTTAGACCGATTTTGAACGTCCAGGGAAGTTCCTTGTTTATTGGGCTGGGACTGGTTCGCTTGAGTGCAGTCATTCCATGTGGAAGTGGGCCATGATAAAAAAGGGATGTCAACCAGAGCAGGGTCAGAAAAGTTTCGTTACCTGGAAGAACTGCTCCTAGAGGAGTTAGACAAGTTTTTCAAGCAGCCTTAAAAATACTGGACCTGAATTTAGAGAAACAAAACAATTACATTTTAAATCACAGCTGCAGGAAATGGCACATAATGAAACAACGTCTCAGTTTGAGAAAAAAAAAAGATTCTGGACGCAGTGCTGGTACTTACATAGATAAAGGAGGTTTTATTTATTATTTGTGTACAAACAGAGGCTGCAAATGCCTTCCAAACTGTCGAGTCTTCAGAGTGCAGTATCCCTTTATACAGCTCTTTACCCAGAACAGCAGCACATTGGTGAGAAAGATCAGATCAGGAGCGTCCCAGCACCTGTCCAACATCTGTCCAACACCTGTCCACGCTACTGTCCGAAGAATCTCTGCAGTTATCCTCAAGGTGAAAGCTGAGACAAAGCCCCAGATATCTGACAGATATGCCCATGAAATAAAGTCTTTCAAAATGCCGAACAAACAGATTAACAATGTGTGGAAAGGATTTGTGAGATTATGCAAATATTCATCCATTACAAAACCAAATAATAAAAAAAAAGTCTTTTGTACTACATTTCCAGAGCAGTAGACGTTTATTTTATGTGCAGATGTGTTCTGAGTGTAAAACCTGGATCCGTAGCTGTGTTGGGGTCATTTGTTTGACTATGTGCTGATCACAGCTTTCTCTCACTCTGCAGGCAGTAAGAACCAAGAAGAAACAAAAGCCTAGAATTTCTACTCTAGTCGTTTCTTTAGATCAGATTGACGTTCATTGCTCTTTGATAAATAAAAGTTTGGTAGCAAAGATTTCCCCCAAAAACGCCGCAAAAGAGCAGAAAATCCTCTCTTCAATAAATTATTTATTCTCATTCTCCTCAGATGGAGTCTATTTCTATATCTCATTTAACATTTAACAACAAACAGCACAATAAATTAAGAAACCATCACAAGCCGAAGGTTGTGTATCTGTTATTTAAGTGTGTCATGTTGATTCACCTATGAGCTTTGATTCAGGGTAAAAATCAGAGACTACAGTTCATTTACTGCATTTCAGGTCAAAACTGACAGTAAGTACATCACATAAGTTGAATTAATGGACACAGAGAGTGTAGACGGACTCTTTCCTCTTTCTGTAAGATGAAAGCTTTAAGAGCTGTTTATCCGATGGAGGTTTCAGTGGTCCAGGTGACTGTCTGTGAGGAGTGTGGTGTGTTCTCCCTGTGTCTGCGTGGGTTTCCTCCAGGTGACTGTCTGTGAGAAGAGTGGTGTGTTCTCCCTGTGTCTGCGTGGGTTTCCTCCAGGTGACTGTCTGTGAGAAGTGTGGTGTGTTCTCCCTGTGTCTGCGTGGGTTTCCTCCAGGTGACTGTCTGTGAGAAGTGTGGTGTGTTCTCCCTGTGTCTGTGTGGGTTTCCTCCGGGTGACTGTCTGTGAGGAGTGTGGTGTGTTCTCTGTGTCTGCGTGGGTTTCCTCCGGGTGACTGTCTGTGAGAAGTGTGGTGTGTTCTCTGTGTCTGCGTGGGTTTCCTCCGGGTGACTGTCTGTGAGAAGTGTGGTGTGTTCTCTCTGTGTCTGCGTGGGTTTCCTCCGGGTGACTGTCTGTGAGGAGTGTGGTGTGTTCTCTCTGTGTCTGCGTGGGTTTCCTCCAGGTGCTCTGGTTTCCTCCCACAGTCCAAAAACACAAGTTGGTAGGTGGATTGATGACTCAAAAGTGTCCGTAGGTGTGAGTGTGTGAGTGAATGTGTGTGTTGCCCTGTGAAGGACTGGCGCCCCCTCCAGGGTGTATTCCTGCATTGCGCCCAATAATTCCAGGTAGGCTCTGGACCCACCGCGACCCTGAACTGGATAAGCGCTTACAGATGAATGGATGGATGGATGGTTTCAGTGGTATATCAGACCTTAAATATCCTCCGAAATATCTGACAAATAAATAATTTGTACTCGGTGCTCGTTTTGGCTGGAAATTAGAATAAATAAATGAACGATGGTCTCTGATGTTGCGCAACACTTTATCAAAAGAGACACAGATTCTCAGCGATGGCTGTTCAAGAGTCACAAAGGCTAATTTGTACAGTTTTACAATTTAGAACAAGTATATTTTCTTCGTTTGCTTGTACAGTACACTTCTGTGTGCAGCCATTAATCAGTCTAACTTCCAGTAAAGTAACATGAACAGTCCATACGAACACCGGGTGTGATAAACACACTTCAATAATTAAACACAACAGAACAGCAGTCAAAAGGAAAGTCCTTTTACAGAATGATACCTAACCGAGTGACAGATGATTGAGACGAAATGAGGATGCACCTTTAATGTAACCAGGTATTTTACAGTAAAACACCTGTTTCTGCCACTTTTCGCAGCCTTCTGAGATCAAAGGAATAAAAATTAAACTCTTAATATAACAAACACAACATATTTTTAATCAGTAAACATGCCTGCATGTTAAAATAAAGTAACTAAAGCATAGTTAAGTTTCTTAATTAAAACAACCGAAGACATAATAAGAGCATGGATTTGTTTACCTGGATGATCAAAACTTGACGGGTCTGGACACAGACTGCAGGCAGGGGGCGCTAGTTGGCACAGCAGGGGGAACAACGGCTGCTGCATAGTACAGTGCTTAAAAACAGCACTGAGACGATTAAAGGAGCAATCAGTCATTTTCAGAAACCAGCCATTAAACAGTGGCCTGGATGTATCAGAGACTCTGTACTAAACGCATTTGGAACATGGCCCCGCCTCTTTGAGGGGCCCACTCTGAGGAGCATAAACAGGTTCATTCGGGAACTAAAAAGCCATGTGATCCTTCATCTCTGAGAGCTGCACTTTGTAGAAAAACATATAAAAGCTAAAAAATAATCACGTTCACAAATATTGTTTGGAAAAACCAATGACTGACAGCTCCTTTAAATCCCCACCTCAAAGAGTCCTGAAGGAATCGGGGGCAAGAACGAGAGCCATCCTCACTTTCGGTCATGACACAACGAAAAGAGTACTGTCCTACTTAGATACAGAGTTAGACACTAACTTTTACACAAAGACAGAGAGGCACTGTAGTAAATTATTTAAAGAAAGAAAGAAAAAAAAAAGAAATACAGGACATTAAACATTGCTAGGGCTTCCACACACCTCAGTATGGACCCTGCCACCTGGGGAAAGGCGTCTGCGCCAAGGCTGTGGTGCGCCAAAAGTAGCTGGACATGGAGAACATTAATGATTAAGAGTTTCTGGGCAGCATTCCTCCATTAACATACGACCCGAGTGCTTTAAAGGGGAAGTCCACTGATTTTTAAACTTGCACTGCGTAACTCAAGCACTTGATAGAAACTAATTCATAGCAAGTCATTCGCAGTGGTTTGATGTAAAATTGTGCATCACAGAGTGGGTGATAGGGACCAGACGTCACAACGTCTGTAACACAAATGTAGCCATTTCATTTACATAATCTCATAATGAGAATAAACATGTGGAGGCTACTTGTTATACATTTGTTGCTTGACTGTGGTGCTACAAGATACGACCGCCTTTAAAACAGCCCTCACAGTTAATGATAACGCGGATAAAGACGTGGTAAACTGAACCAATCTTAACCACAGAATTAAGGGGATTCAGTGGAGTTCAGCTTTAAGCTGGTGTCTGTGACTGGACTGGATGCTTTGGTGCATGTTAAAGGAGAGGACAATCTTATCGAAGCCACACTAATAAAGATGAAAGTAGGCGACTCTGGATACTGAATTTTCCGGGATGAAGACAGTTCAAGCGTAAGACTTTATGTCCCATAAATAAATAACCTTAATCTCAACAGAACTGACACTGTTACGAAAACTAAACTGTAATTCTTTTTAAATTATATACACATCTACGCATGGCCTGTTGGGTCTAAATACAAAAACCTTTTGGCAGGGCACAAAATGAAGAAGCAATGCATCGGAACCGGAAGCAAATATATAACCTCTGAATGTTGAACTATTGCTTATAAGAGGCATGTGGGACACAAAACATGAACCGAATCCGAAAAGCTGCTCTACATTCAGCAAACCAGAGAGACAGGGATAAAGCATGAATACATATGTTCCTGTAGCTGAGTAATGCACAATTCCTCTGACCAATGCACACCAACCAAGTGACCAGTTCCTGTGGTGGCGCCTTGTGTGTTGCTGCGATGAGGCTTTGTATGATTTTATCACTCTTAACAATGACAAAGAATGACAAAACCTCATATCTCTAAGATTCTACACTTTACTGGAGAAGGAAAAAATGGTCTTAAGTGTGGACTTAAGTGTGAAAATGTGTGTCAGTTCTAATCGCCTCCATCTGTTACAGCAAAGACCACCACTGGAAAAAAGACACAGACTCTGCACTACGGAACTGCAGCAGAGACACAGTACAGTGCTGGAGCACCTAGCAGAGGGAAGGTGGTAGATAAACGCACACACACATACACATAAAAAAAAAACCACAACAAAAAAATAAAAACAACCCAAGCCGTGAGGGGCAGTAGACTCAGACAGAGGCGGTCCACAACGACCGATCGAAGGCCCGTGTAAGGAACAAGGTTTACAAGGATACAGCACTGGCCTTAGCCCAGAGTCCACTCTCGTTCTGACCGAAGAGCAAAGGGGCAGAGCAGAGGACTAATGTTCAGAAACACTAAGCTGTGTCAGGATGCACTGGATGAAGAGTTTGGTCGTCCATGTCTTCGGTGAGGCGGCAGTGCCCTCTAGTGACCTAGTGACCAGTTAAGAAGAATACAAGTGAAGAGCCCAAACATTCCTGCCACTGTCCAGCAGGGGTCTCCCTCTTGCAGCAGGTGAAGAGTTAACAGAACGGCTCCTGTGACCCTGGGCCCCTGGCTACACCTCGGTGGAGAACAGGATGCTCTGTCTCTTGCTGTCTGGAGTGGGGATGGTTTCCAACTGCAGGAAGTACAGCAAGACTTGCACCTGATGTAGAGGGGAACATAGAGTATGACAAAGAGAAAACATAAATAAAAAATGTGTGGCGAGGTGATCTTTTTAGGTGAATGGAGCAAGAGTGTATTTAAAGTCTCATATGACTGGAGTGAGACTGAAGGGATATTTTCAGGTGAATGGAGCATGAATGAAGGGAGATTTTCATGTGACTGGAATGAGACTAAAGTGAGATTTTTGGGTTGCTGGAGAAAGGAGTGAGATATATTGATAACCGGAGTGAGACTAAAGTGTGATTTTTGGGTGGCTGGAGTGAGACAGGAGTGAGATATATTGATAACCGTAGTGAGACTAAAGTGTGATTTTTGGGTGGCTGGAGTGAGACAGGAGTGAGATATAATGATAACCGGAGTGAGACTAAAGTGTGATTTTTGTGTGGCTGGAGTGAGACAGGAGTGAGATATATTGATAACCGTAGTGAGACTAAAGTGTGATTTTTGTGTGGCTGGAGTGAGACAGGAGTGAGATATATTGATAACCGTAGTGAGACTAAAGTGTGATTTTTGGGTGGCTGGAGTGAGATATATTGATAACCAGAGTGAGACTAAAGTGTGATTTTTGGGTGGCTGGAGTGAGACAGGAGTGAGATATATTGATAACCGTAGTGAGACTAACTTGAGATTTTTGTGTGGCTGGAGTGAGAGAGGAGTGAGAAATATTGATAACCGGAGTGAGACTAATGTGAGATTTTTGTGTGGCTGGAGTGAGAGAGGAGTGAGATATATTGATAACCAGAGTGAGACGAATGTGTGATTTTTGGGTGGCTGGAGTGAGACAGGAGTGAGATATATTGATAACCAGAGTGAGAGTAACGTGAGATTTTTGTGTGGCTGGAGTGAGACAGGAGTGAGATATATTGATAACTGGAGTGAGACTAACGTGAGATTTTTGTGTGGCTGGAGTGAGACAGGAGTGAGATATATTGATAACTGGAGTGAGACTAACGTGAGATTTTTGTGTGGCTGAAGTGAGAGAGGAGTGAGAAATATTGATAACCGTAGTGAGACTAAAGTGTGATTTTTGTGTGGCTGGAGTGAGACAGGAGTGAGATATATTGATAACCGTAGTGAGACTAAAGTGTGATTTTTGGGTGGCTGGAGTGAGATATATTGATAACCAGAGTGAGACTAAAGTGTGATTTTTGGGTGGCTGGAGTGAGATATATTGATAACTGGAGTGAGACTAACGTGAGATTTTTGTGTGGCTGAAGTGAGAGAGGAGTGAGAAATATTGATAACCGGAGTGAGACTAAAGTGTGATTTTTGTGTGGCTGGAGTGAGACAGGAGTGAGATATATTGATAACCGTAGTGAGACTAAAGTGTGATTTTTGGGTGGCTGGAGTGAGATATATTGATAACCAGAGTGAGACTAAAGTGTGATTTTTGGGTGGCTGGAGTGAGACAGGAGTGAGATATATTGATAACCATAGTGAGACTAACTTGAGATTTTTGTGTGGCTGGAGTGAGAGAGGAGTGAGAAATATTGATAACCGGAGTGAGACTAATGTGAGATTTTTGTAGCTGGAGTGGGACAGGAGTGAGATATATTGATAACCAGAGTGAGACGAATGTGTGATTTTTGGGTGGCTGGAGTGAGACAGGAGTGAGATATATTGATAACCAGAGTGAGAGTAACGTGAGATTTTTGTGTGGCTGGAGTGAGACAGGAGTGAGATATATTGATAACTGGAGTGAGACTAACGTGAGATTTTTGTGTGGCTGGAGTGAGACAGGAGTGAGATATATTGATAGCCGGAGTGAGACTAAAGTGATATTTTTGGGTTGCTGGAGTGAGGCAGGTGTGAGCTTTATTAATAAATGGACTGAGACTAAAGTGAAATTCTCAGGTGACTAGAGTTAAGCTTTCATACGGCTACACTGAGACTGGAGTGAGACTGTCAGGTGGCATGAAGTTTTTAATTCTGCATAAAAAAAAAACCTGCCTCCACACATTGCTTCAAATGAGTGTTAAATAAACAGTGGTCCAGAATGTTTGCAATGGTTTGCTGAAGCCTACAAACTTGTCCCAGAGAGCCTGAGAAATGACCCAAATTTGTGAGCCCATATCTGTGACTTCTATGTCACTTAATTTAACATCTGAATCAGAAAGAGATTGTGTGGACCCTCTCTTCTCATTTCTGCTGTGCTTGACTAAGGGTTCCTTTAAAACAGCCACCAAATGTCACATCCAGCTTGGAAAGTACCTGTGACATGACCTCCAGGGACCAGCTGTCTCCCATGGTGATGGGCTGTGTGGGGTTGGTGGGGATTTTGCTGTCCTTCTCAGCTGGCCGCAGCAGAGTGGGTCCGAACACAGTGGCCAGGTTGTGGAGAGACATCTTGTTCACGCCTTCCTTTTCTGCCACCCTGAGAGAACAAGAGACAGTGTTGTCAGGGAGTGGTGAGACTCCAGATGTGGGGGTTCTAAGTGTCATCATAGTTTGATTTCTTGTGATGCCACAGCCATTCATTGCCAGCAGTTCAAGAGAGCGTTGTTGACCTCGTAAACAGAACTGGCACTTAGTGTTCTCCTCCAAGCTTGTTGAGCAGAAGAGGTAAACAGCAAGAGGAGACATTGTGTCCCTACCTCTTCAAGTGATCCAGGAGGAAGAGGAAAGTGACGAGGTTAGGCTCTGGTAGGGACAACAGCAGGTTCAGCATACAGCTCTCTTTAGCCACACTGTCTGAAAGAGCTGGAAAGAAAGATCAGAGTGGCTGATCAGTTACAGAGGGAGGTAAACATAGTAGTGGAAAGAAAGACATTAGAAGACATTAGAAGACATTAGAAGGCTTGGAATAGTCACGTTGGGACAGTGTAGTGTTTGGAAAAATGCTTTTATTTGGGGAAGACACTAAAGGATTTTTACTGTTCTTAATGAGTTCCAGTAACGTGATTTACAATACTAATGGTAAAAATACAAGCCAATTGTATGTGAAAATATAAGTAAAGTGCAGCAACTGACCAATGCCCCCAGCGAAATTGGGATAAAGCTCATCAGTGAAGAGAGGCTCTGGAAGCTCACGGAAGTAGAGCTTCAGTGTCCCAGCGATTGCATTAACATCCATCTCTGACATCATCACTGACACATCCTTGTTATCTGAGAGAGAGAGAGAGAGAGAGAGAGAGAGAGAGAGAGAGAATGAGATAGAGATAGAGATCGAGAAAGAGAGAGAGAGAGAGAGAGAGAGAGAGAGAGAGAGAGAGAGACAAAGGGGAGAGAGAGAATGAGATAGAGATAGAGATCGAGAAAGAGAGAGAGAGAGAGAGAGATAATTAGAGAGAGGGAGAGAGAGAGAGACAGATAGAGATGGAAAAAGAGAGAGAGCGAGAGAGAGGGGAGAGGGATAGATAGAGAGAGAGAGAGAGAGAGAGAGAATGAGATAGAGAGAGAGACAGATAGAGATGGAGAAAGAGAGAGTGAGAGAGAGGGGAGAGGGATAGATAGATAGAGAGAGAGAAAGAGAGAGAGAGAGAGAGGGGAGAGGGATAGATAGATAGAGAGAGAGAAAGAGAGAGAGAGAGAGAGAAAATGAATGAGATAGAGAGAGAGAGAGAGAGAATGAGATGGAGAAAGAGAGAGACAGATAGAGATGGAGAAAGAGAGAGCGAGAGAGAGGGGAGAGGGATAGATAGATAGAGAGAGAGAGGGGGGGGGAGACAGAGGGTAGAGAGTGTGTATATATATATATATATATATATATATATATATATATATATATATATATATAAGAGAGAGAGAGAGAGAGTCAGCAAGACATCATATTTTCTGCTTGAAATAAAACACTACTCTCAGCACATACCAAACGCATTTTCAACTCAATGTGCAACACACACACGCACACACACGCACACAGCATAATGACATAAAAAAAATGCATTGTGAGTTAGCGAGCAGAAAACAACACTTCACAGTTGTTATTCTCATCTCAAACCATAACATGAATACCAGTGTTGTTTCTGACCAAACCAAGAGCCCATGAAACCTAAAAGAATAAAGAAACATGAAGTGAGGGTCTGAAAGAGTTTACCATATTCCATGAGGGACTCACTATCCTCCAGGTAATTAGTATTCTGAGGTGAACACTCAGTAGTGAACAAAGGCGAGAGAAAGCCTGGGAATTTAGACTGTCTTCCAGAACCATTTCACAAGCCACTTTAAACCTGTAGTTATCTGCAGCAATCAGAAAAACCTGAAAAACTTTATATTCGATGTCCATTTATAACATTCATAATTTTTTTGCATGCTTTTTTCCATCATGTTTTGTTATTGTGCCTCATAATTGACTGTATAAAAGTTGTAATATGAGTTCCAGCAGGCATTGGAACTTAACACCAGAAGAGTCTGGCCAGTACCTGGATGGGAAACCCTCAAGAAAAGATTGCATTGCTACTTAAAATGGTGTTGGGGCCAACAGGGGGCGCCGTCCCAACTGTCAGCGTGGATCCCAATACCCAAGTGAAGTGACAGGACCATTGTACTGAATAAATGATGTCCTTCAGATGACACAATCTAAGGAGGTCATCTGCCAGGTGGTGGTGGGGGGTCTAGACGAGGGCTACATCAGTGTAGTCATCATTCAGTCATTCATTTATTCATAAGTGTGCTCTGCTCTGTTTATTTGTCCCATATTGTGTCTCATTCTAAAAGCAGTCCAGTGGAAACACTGCTTATATCTTCAGTGTGAGTGGGAGGGACTAACCTGCTGCTGGAACGAGGAGACCATATGTAAATCTTCTGGTTGTCATGCCATCAATAAAAAACTAAAATGGACTGTTTTTGCAGCTAAGTTTCCCCCATGTGAACTGTGTGGAATAGTGAGTGTTTTCATATTTAATATATATAGTATACTCACTGGTGTCAAAGGCAGTTTTGAGGGCCTGGATGTCCGTGGCTACTCCTGAGACTCTGTAGATACCGACCTCCTCCATCCCTCTCCTTTCAATCTCCTCCAGACACTGCCGGACGATGTAGGGCACCTTTGACCGCTCACGTCTGGACACATTCAGCTTAAAATATGAACCTCTGACAGTGGTAAGTGCCAGATATATAAAACGTAACACACACACAAAGGTGCTCTAAGCCCTACAGCCACCAGGGGGAGCCCTCAAAACATTCAGCCTACTAGGGTGCCATTATGGTGTCAGTAGTTACTTTTTTTACATTGCATTATTATGATACGTGAAACATGTTCTACAGGGATCAAACTTAATATTTTTTACCCAGTTCAACTTAGAACACACAGATAAACTCCAACCCTGGTCTAAAGGGAAGTTAAAAATGATGCCAATGGCAAGCTCTGCATCTGTAAGGCATCTACTTCATAATAATAAACCATCCCCTAAAAACTGCACAGTTATAGAAGAGTAATCTTATGTAAATATCTAACATCATGTGTTTTTCCAAATGTCAGATCACACAGTGAACAGCTGCAGAGTCAGAGTTACTGCCCCTAGCTTAAACTGTTCTTCTCTGAGTAATATTATTGTGTGGGTGTTATTGCTGCCATGTTGTGTACACTCTTAATTGCTTCTGCCCTTAAGCCTATTAGGAAGCTCATTAGTGGCAATCTTGATTAGTGTCAATCAACACAGGCTGTGAAAATGGCGTATAGAACACCAAAGTTCTGTTATTTCCAAATTTACTTTCCTATAGCTATGTTTAAAAAATGCCATTGTTTCAAATCCATCTATGCTAGTGACTGCGCACACAACCACACACCCCAAAGTGGTCAGCCCTCAGTACTTGTTTGGTTTGGCACAGTTTGGTGCCTTGCTCAAGGGCAAGGTGAATGTTGAGGGAGGAGAAAGCACTGTTCCTTCACACTTCCCTGGCCCTATTTTTTTAACCTTCAAGATCTTTGAGGTATTTTTGCCAGACCCCCTACCGGGCCGGCCTGGAGGATGCATTTTCACTTACTGACTGAGTGACTGACTACTAATGTTGAAACACGCAAGCACAAGTAGGGACTCTTAGTTCAGCCGTATTTCACAGAGAGATCTTAAGGTGGCGCTACTACACCTGTTGTTAGTTCAGCCATATTTACCATTCCAGTTTGTGAACTAAATTTGGAACCGTTTGGCACGTTTCCACCAACATAGCCCAGAAAATTACTTCCCAGCTGGAATCAAATAACAGTAGGTTCTTAGGCGTGACCCGTGGCTGAATAATAGGAAATAAGATTGGAACACATTCCTTTTGTGTGTGTTTCTGGGGCTGTGTTTGGTGCGACACCATGTGCGTTGGCCTTAGCCTCAGCGTTGGTTACTTCACAAGCTCAGCACGACGGCTCTGAACTCTGCAGCATTTACACAGTATTATATCTCACAGAGAGAGGAGGACTGCTGAATGTGTCTTACTTCACACGAGTGTGTGTCTTTGACTGAAGTATTGTAAAGGGAAGTGGTGGGGAGACATTTTGTGGCGTTAGTGTGTTTATAAACCTCCACAGAGCTGTGCAAAGCCACATTAAACTTCACCTGCTTTAACCTGTTACACTGAATAAATAAGTCATTGTAATTCTTAAAACCAACAAAATGTTCTTGGTCTACTTTGTTCTCTGGTGGTAGATCGTCTAGGGTTTTAATTTTAAATAAAAAGAACAAGAAAAACTCTGACGCCTGTGTTATATTTTATGAACAAAACTTGGTGCTCCTTTTTGTGTTTCTGCATTTATTACCTACCCTCCATATTTTCTGTAAAACACAATCACAGAATGAAAACCACATGTAAACAAAGACATTGATATGAAGCACCAATGCTTCTCCAGACCTTCCAATGACAAGGGGATGTATTTGAGGTTTGCTGTTTCTGAAATGCCACAAACACCTCTGTGACAATGACTATATGGCTAACGGCAGTTTGGCAAAACTAGGCTTGCCTAGGTTGTTGTTTCTCTTTTAATGGTCAGTTTTGGGGGGTACAATTTTGGCAGTAGCAGATACACTAACATTCAATCAGACGTTACCAAGCTGTAATATGAAGTCAACCCACTGCAGCTAACATACAAATGACATAAAATAAACCCCCCCACTGTTAATGTGGCCTGTGTTTTACTTTAGTTGGGTGTTCCAAATGACAACAGGGTGACAGCTAAAGATGGGCGATTGAGTGGAAAAATGTAGTCAGCATACACACTCTTTAAATAAAATAATTTATGAATTAATTCATTTATAACAGTTCCATCCTGATCAGCGTGGCAGTGGGTCCGGTCCCGACACAGATTTACTGGGTATTAGGCACAAACAAATCCTGGACATGGTACCAATCAATCAAAGGGGATCACCCCCACCCCTCCTTATCAGCTTTATCAGCACCTGGGGATCAGTTGGGGGTTAGGTGCCTTGCTAAAGGACACATGACTCATGCATGTTCTGGGAGGAGACAGTACTGTTACATCACTCCCCCAGTTTTCCTGCTGGTTGAGGGGATTGTGTCTGCAACCTTCCACTGCCAAGACCACTTCTCTAACTCTAACCATTAGGCCACGGCTGCCCTGTCAAAACGTGAGACACACCTGTACCCCATCCTACATAAATATACAGAAATCTAGAACGGAATCAAGTAAATGGTGCTGTTTTTCGGCTTATAATTCTCCAACCACTTCTCAGCTAATTAACCCCTTCATTATCTGAACTAGGTTCAGAGTTGGGGCAGAAAGGGGAGCTCCAGGACGGAAATGATCAAAGTGCCTGCCCTTAGCGAGTGTGAGACTGTGTCCTAAACAGGTCCAGGGCTTTGTTTTGTGGGCTTAATGTGGGTTTGTAGTGCCCTGGGAGTGGTGAAGGGATTAGGAGGGCTCAGGGGCTCTTGGCAAGGGGGCTTGTTCTTGGGCTTTGGTGCCTCTCAGATTAGCCTGTCACATTCACTTGGGTCACTTAGCACTGGCCACCTGGTCCACACACACACACACACACACAAACACACAAACACACAAACACACAAACACACACACACACACACACACACACACACACAAATCTACACAAATGCATGCATGAATGCATGAACAAATGCAAACATGTCTAAACAGGTCTTAACAAGGTGCTTATCTCTATCAGCACCTGAGCTACTGACCTTCCATATCTACAGCTTCAATCAGGAGCTCTGATTTAGCCATCTGCTGCAGTCAGTATGATATTAACTCTATTTAACATCTCCCAAAGTGTGTAGACACATTTTATATTAATTTGGTTAGACATTAAATTGAACATAGACCTCCTAGAGATCCAACAACAGAGCTGCTGCACATGAGGCTAAGGTCACATTGCCCAGTGTCAGAGGTCAGCTAGAGGGGTATAAAGCCCCCCAGCAGTGGAGCAATGCAACTGTGTTTACTCACTTGGTCACTGTGGAGATCTTCACTCCAAACACGCCTGTTTGTTTACAAGAGGGCATCCTCTTCAAGCTGAACTCCCTGCTGGTAAACTTCATGGACAGCTTTACCTCAATCTACATGACAAACCATGAACATATCAGAGCACAGAGCATTAGCATATGTGTGTATACATGTATTTTGTCCATGTTTATTATGCTCTATAATGAGAGATTATGAAAAACCATCGTGTGCTGATGGATTCACTCGTCCAAAATAGAAAATGGCTGAGGCTTTAGGGTTTCAAATCTGTCACAGCTGTCAGAATGTGTTGTCAGGCAAGTTGGCAGTGTGGACCCTTGTGGGGATAACTGTTGCTCATTTGCAGCTTGTTTTAAAAACAAAAATATAGTCTGCAGCCTTTCTCCCAGAAACGGCTGGGTGTAGAACACAGTGCTTATTGCAGGTGGGAATCATTAAAAGCGTTCACCAATTTGATATTATATCAATATTTTACAATAACATTCAATCGTGATATTTAAAGATATTGGGGTATTATTTAACCATCAGCCATTACATTAAAACACTTATTTTCTTCTGCATTCATAGTTTATTTGGGTGGTTAGGGGGCGTGACCCCTAGCAGGGAAACGTGAAAAGGGGGAACCACTGATTAATGTCATCAACTCCACTGACCACACAGGTGCACTTTGTTGTCCAGGAATAACAGACGGAAGGTCACCTGTTGCTCTGCATACTTTTTAACCCCACTTTTGCTTTGTAGTGGTGTATTGGGGGTTTTACTCATTGAAGTAAATGACGAAAGGGATCTAACAAATTGTGCAGAACCACAGATGGACTACAGTCTGTGATTGGAGCGCTGGAGTGCACCTCTAGAGGCAGTGGAGGAAATAAAATATACAAATACAGTGGAGGTGATAAAATAAAATAAAAAAAGAAGATTGCAGAAACAAAGTGGTCATTTGCATGTTATGGTTAAGTGGTGTATATTTTCATATGCTGTGATTTATAATCATACGCAGGGGATATGCAAGTTTCAATCAATGATCATTTTAAGTATTTTGACAAATCCAGTAATAAAATAAAAGACACACATTAAATAAAAGACATGCAAATGTTGAATAAAATCTCTAATAACATTAGAGCGATGAATGATCACTTTTAAAAAAACTTTACTGTGACGTACTGTGAAGGAATATTTGCTGAATAAATAAATAATCGGAAATGACAAATTATTATATAAAGGAAAAACATAATAAGACACATGACAGCTGTATTTTCTGAGCCACGATATTAGACAAAACCCTAATGATAATACTCACCCCATTCATTGGAATGACTGTCCTTTGCCAGTCTTTACCCTGAAGCATCTGAGGGTCCAGCTTGGGAACAAAGACGAAAAAATAAATGTATATTATATAAACATTTAACTGCTGTTTATTCAGACGTCTAACATCAGGAAAATGTTACTGTACACCATCCATAGTAGGGGCTGCACCTTGACTCCTCCCCTTCCCAGTAACAACACTGGGTTTCAGCAAATCAGGTTTTGTTTTGTTTTGGTTTTCCTCCATTATTGTAGTTATTTATCTTTACTACAATGTAATCTCCAAAGCAGTGCAAGTCCACACCTCCTCAGATCCAGTGATAGTGCCATCTGGAGATGATCTAATCTCCATATGGTCCTGTACACAGGCCTGATCGTGTTCCCAAACCTAATCTGAGCACCTCCATCGTTATGACCTGTCGCACTTCATCAGGACAGGGGTGGTGAGAACTAGGTCAGACCCACACTGTCAGGTGAGGACACTGACCACCGAGGACCCCTCGATCACAGACAGTGTGCTAACAAACAGAGTGAGTGCTGAATTCCAACACAGCACCAACATTCAACTTCGTTTTTCGGGTGTGTTCAAAGGTTGCAAGTGTGATTAGATTCATTCGTTCATTCATTATCTGTAACCTTTATCCAGTTCAGGGTCGCGGTGGGTCCAGAGCCTACCTGGAATCATTGGGCGCAAGGCGGGAATACACCCTGGAGGGGGCGCCAGTCCTTCACAGGGAAACACACACACACATTCACTCACACACTCAGTGTGATTAGAAGAATAGTCCTAATGTAACTACTATTTTAGTGTGGTTCTTTAGCATGTGGTTTATTTCACTGTGTGCATGTTATTCATAGCTTCAGGAACATGTGGGTATTATCCTAACCTGGGTTCATGCTAAGGCAATACTCCATACATGATCTATGACCACACACATACGTCAGATATATAGTGTGATAAAGCATACGTTTTATAAAAGCAGTTACACAGTGAAGGTTGTGTGTGACAGTGATTTAACTCTGATGTTTAAGGCTGGTTTTTCATGGCTTATTGCTCTAGGAGGAGTTGTAATGAAGAGGTGGATCCACATCTAAATTCAATTTATCACAAACCAACAACAAAAACTTCTCCTCACAGTCGTGCATGATCTCGATTGTTTTGCTGGTCCAATCACAGAGCTGGTAAAACTATTTCTTATAACAAAAATGACATCGTGTAGCAGGCAGTTAATTTGTAGACATGTGCTCATCAAAAGCTGTTCAGCTAATCGACAAATCTAGGCCAACAACACGTTCAAAAACTAAAACGTCGTCTTCGAAAAAGGGTGTGTGCAAATAACTGGTTCAGTGTTTAGATGAACACTAGGTAAGCTCTGGTATGTTTGCTCCTGGGCTCCCCCTAAAAATGCAGAGTATCATTCACTTTTACAGCACTGTTTTGAAATGAAGGGGGTGGAGTAGGGGCTTGTGGTCGTCCTACCCTCCTCCAAAAGTTACACAGTAACAACAACAGAGGCTCTGAAGCCTGAGATTTTATGAATCTCTTATCCGTCCTCTTCTAAAATGAATTACCTTGTGTCTCCGTAGAGCGTTACGTACACGCCCCCAGAGTCTGGAACCTCTTCCTCTAGCTCTGGCCTCAACTTCAACACAAAGACCATCAGAGTGGAGGCAGCTCTCCAGCTCACACACACCATCCAGCACTGCCCTCCTCATCTCCACCCGGACCTCCATTGCCAGAGCTGAGAGAGAGCCTTATGACTGTGATGAACGGCTCCTTAAAATCCTTAACAGCTTCATGACTACGAAACTACGCACATTCTGCGCTTGAAATTAACAGTACATCTCTTGTATTAAAGAATAAAAATAAAGAACCGCATCAACTGTCCTTGCCAGTGAGGTATGACCACCAAGATTTCTTCAGGACCATCCGGAATATGTCACCAGTCCTTCAGTGGCCTTAGCGCTGCGAGTTGTAGTGGGTTCTAATGTACACAGATGTCCAGCATTTCACCCCTCTCCCTCTCTCTCAACAGTTCTGTTAATCCCTGTACCTGCTGCTCTGTGTAAGCACTCTTGCTCATCCCCATCTGCCCCACCCATCACACTCCAAGCTGGTCATAGGTCACTGCCACAAAACACTGCCCAGAGTATTTATTACAGAACGCCACTCAGTGGTTATATAAACATGATCAATAATAAATGCTTTTAAGCCCCAATTGCCTTTGAAAGACACATATTAATTTACAAATCATGCAAGAGAGAAGGACTGGGATTTCATAAGCCTTCTACGCTCGGACCCTGTAAATAAACCTGAGTTCACTTCAGTTACATTGTGTATTTGAGTGAAAAACAGGAACTTTTACTGATGTAATACACTGAGTTTTAAAAACTGAGAATGCACTACGACATAGAGATAGAAAAGAATGTATTAAGCAGCAGAAGCAAAAAGCCATCATTTTATTTTTAACCAGTGAGGCTCAAAGACACAGACACTGGGTAATAGCCCTTTCCACTAAAATAAATAATAAAAGTGGCTACGGTGGCGCAGCAGGTAAGTGTCACAGTCACACAGCTCAAGGGACCTGGAGGTTGTGGGTTCGAGTCCGGCTCCGGGTGACTGTCTCCCTGTGTCTGCGTGGGTTTCCTCCGGGTGACTGTCTGTGAGGAGTGTGGTGTGTTCTCTCTGTGTCTGCGTGGGTTTCCTCCGGGTGACTGTCTGTGAGGAGTGTGGTGTGTTCTCTCTGTGTCTGCGTGGATTTCCTCCGGGTGACTGTCTGTGAGGAGTGTGGTGTGTTCTCCCTGTGTCTGTGTGGGTTTCCTCCGGGTGACACTCCTGTGAGGAGTGTGGGGTGTTCTCCCTGTGTCTGCGTGGGTTTTCTTCGGGTGACTGTCTGTGAGGAGTGTGGTGTGTTCTCCCTGTGTCTGCGTGGGTTTCCTCCGGGTGACTGTCTGTGAGGAGTGTGGTGTGTTCTCTCTGTGTCTGCGTGGGTTTCCTCCGGGTGACTGTCTGTGAGGAGTGTGGTGTGTTCTCCCTGTGTCTGTGTGGGTTTCCTCCGGGTGACTGTCTGTGAGGAGTGTGGTGTGTTCTCCCTGTGTCTGTGTGGGTTTCCTCCGGGTGACTGTCTGTAAGGAGTGTGGTGTGTTCTCCCTGTGTCTGCGTGGGTTTCCTCCGGGTGACTGTCTGTGAGGAGTGTGGTGTGTTCTCTCTGTGTCTGCGTGGGTTTCCTCCTGGTGACTGTCTGTGAGGAGTGTGGTGTGTTCTCCCTGTGTCTGTGTGGGTTTCCTCCGGGTGACTGTCTGTAAGGAGTGTGGCGTGTTCTCCCTGCGTCTGCATGGGTTTCCTCCGGGTGACTGTCTGTGAGGAGTGTGGTGTGTTCTCTCTGTGTCTGCGTGGGTTTCCTCCGGGTGACTGTCTGTGAGGAGTGTGGTGTGTTCTCCCAGTGTCTGCGTGGGTTTCCTCTGTGTGCTCCGGTTTCCTCCCATGGTCCAAAAACACATGTTGGTAGGTGGATTGGCAACTCAAAAGTGTCCTTAGACACTCAAGCGCGAGTGTGTGAGTAAATGTCTGTGTTGCTCTGTGAAGGACTGGCACCCCCTCCAGGGTGTATTCCCGCCTGGATAAGCGCTTACAGACAATGAATGAATGAATGAATGAATGAATGAATGAATAAAAGTGGCTAAACAATTGTAACTGACCAATCAGTCTTATGCCTCTTTGGAAATCATAACCTCGGTGAAAAAACTGGCCAAGGTCGAAGCACTACCTCTATCAATCTGAGAACATAACATTGCTATCTTACAAAAACATTAGGTATTGTTTTAGAGATTTTTGTTTACAGGGAATGTGTTTTGTGGGAGTGGGGGTGATGTGACATCTCCACTGAGAGAAGAACCCTTAAACCCGTGGGATGTGAGCGGTGCGGCCGTTTATGAGGTCAGGTTTCACACTGTGACATTTTCAAACAGGACAAATGAATTATGGATGACTTTATTCAGTAAAAGCCAGGGCACAGGGAGAAGTTATTACTGAAAAACCTCTGGTCTGGAAAAGGTCCGGAAGTGAAAGTGCAGCCCCCGTATAATGACAACATCCACCATCACCTACACCTTTCAACTGCTCCAGAGAGGTCAAACACACTGATGGAGCCTGGAATATTTCTAACATGAACAGGATGATTCATGTTCCAGAGATGCTATGTAAAGTTACTGAAACAAACGTTTAATTTCAATCATTCGTTTCATTTTATGAGATAAGGCAGGAGGATCTGTGGCCTATGTATTATTAACACTGTTTTTTCATATATTCTAACTCTATATTTTGCTGTTTTTGCAGTCTGGGCACATGTATGACCAGGTTGGGTCTGTCACAGGTGGATCATTGTTTCATATTAAAAAAGCTGAAATGAAGAATAGGCCTTTCCCACAAAATCCCTGAGTTTTTAAATATGGTCATTTTAGTGCTTGTGTTTGACCCCTTTGACCTATGGTTAATAAAATGAGCCGAGATGACCCTAGATGACCTACCGGAATCTGTCCTTTGCCTATAATGCGATCGGTGCTCTCTCCATCCTCTTTGTTCATCTTGGTTTTATTGTAGCACTTCTCGTAGCAGAGCAGCCTCAGGGTCTGAGAGCCCTCCAACTCAATCTCAAACTCCTGAAGGAAATAGAGGCACAAAAAAACATACATTACCCATACTGCACTTGTATGCATGAAAACACAGTTCTACCTAAAATACATTATTTCAAAGCCCCTGTTGGGCCTGTGTCTGCGTGGGTTTCCTCCGGGTGACTGTCTGTGAGGAGTGTGGTGTGTTCTCCCTGTGTCTGCGTGGGTTTCCTACGGGTGACTGTCTGTGAGGAGTGTGGTGTGTTCTCCCTGTGTCTGCGTGGGTTTCCTCCGAGTGACTGTCTGTGAGGAGTGTGGTGTGTTCTCCCTGTGTCTGTGTGGGTTTCCTCTGGGTGACTGTCTGTGAGGAGTGTGGTGTGTTCTCCCTGTGTCTGCGTGGGTTTCCTCCGGGTGACTGTCTGTGAGGAGTGTGGTGTGTTCTCCCTGTGTCTGCGTGGGTTTCCTCCGGGTGACTGTCTGTGAGGAGTGTGGTGTGTTCTCCCTGTGTCTGTATGGGTTTCCTCCGGGTGACTGTCTGTGAGGAGTGTGGTGTGTTCTCCATAACGTTTTCTTGTTTTTCCCCACCAGGTGTTTGCTGAACAAAACTATTAACCCATCCCAGGCCCTCAACAAGAACGAGAAAAAAACTGCTGACTGTAGAACTTAGCCTCACACACAGAGGGGAACAAAAACATTTGGTGTTTCAGGTTCTCATTACACCCTCAAGCAATGCTCCTAATGACACAAAAGCACTACACATCAAGGCAAAACAGCTGGCATCTTTCATTCCTATGTTAGCTGCTCTTTGTTATCAGAGGGCAAATGTGGCTAATGAATCTGTTACATCACTGGTCCA
>NC_089814.1:7317431-7392748 GCF_029633855.1 Hoplias malabaricus
AATTACAGAAAAGTCCATATTTAAACACGTTCTCTGCAGAAAACGCAATCACTTTTCACTGTGAAAACCAATAAACCATGGTCCAGACTTTTCCCCAGGACTGTGTATCTCACCTTGCCGTTCCTGTTGTGGACACGCAGAGCCATGTTCGGAGAAGTCAGCAGCAGCAGAGACTCCTGCTCCGACAGCTTCTTACGCAATCGGTCAATGACCTTTGACCCTTTGTTGGCTCTCTGTGGAAGAAAAGGAGCAGAGGCTTTTAAATGCTTTTCATTTCTAGCTGTAGTTCTGCACAGACGGCATTGACATCTCTTCTTAAGGGCAGCTGTGTCTCTGTTATTCTCTACACGTTTAAAAAAGATGCCACAACAAAGATGCCTTTAGCAATTTTAGCGTTTTTACTAGAACTATTACATTATCCACAGAACCTGTCAATATTTACATTCCTTTTAACGCACTTTGCTGAGAGCATCTTATCATTTTAATCAGCGCACTAAAGCTAGGTCACAGATGAAGTTATGTTCCTTAACACTGCCTTCAACTTGGAAGGTAATAACAGGGGAGGGAGGGAGTGTACGTGGGAAAGGAGTGGATAAGTGAATGAATGAGTGAGTGAGAGAGTGAGTGGTGAAGTAAATCAGTGTGTGTGAGATTGGTTTAATTGAACCGATTAATGAATGAGTGACTGAATGAGTGGTTTAGTGAGGGGTTGAGTGACTGAACTAGAGCACATCTTAATGTATAAATTAGTGAGTTACTACAAGCCTCTTCCACAAGGAGCTTTTTTTTTTCATCTAAAAATAATAGAAATAAATGAAAATAATATAAAATGAAATGAAATAAAATGGAGATATTTTCTGAGAGTGAAGTGATCCAGAAAAAGGCACCTTCTCTCTCTGGATTTCACTCCTGAGGGAGGAGATCTTGATCTTAATGGCGTCCAGTTCCTCGTCTGGGACCTGAGGAATGGGGAGAGGCTCTGTCTCCTCGGACGCCTGGAAGGTCAGATCTGACAGAGGGATGTACCATTTGGAGTCATACTGCTGACTCTTCCTGAGAGAGAGAGAGAGATGGGAGGATGAGAAGGAATAATCTAATACACAGACAAAAATACACTTTGGAATCTAATAAGAGAGAAACCAGAGTTGAGATGTTCACCCACAAGTCTGAGCAGATTCCAGACTCCGCTTACCCACTAATGTGACTTTACACACAACAACAATGATAATGGATCGTTTCTTTTACACTTACTGTTTAAAACAAAGCAATAAGATTACAACAACATCAGTGACATATAAAAATAACTTAAAGGATGTGACCCCAACATGTCTCAACATGTTTGATCAACGTGATCATCACAGACTTCATGTGTTAACTGGATGTCTCTTAGTCTGGATGGGATTAGTTCTACCTGTGGACTTGGGGGGTAAAGTCATTATTACCTGGGTATCTCAGTAGTATTAATCCCGCCCTGTTATCTGTTGTGAAGGACTAGAAGATAAAGTCATTGAGGGCTGTATGTTTTTGGTGGGAGGGCTGATCTTAGAACAGTTGTGACACTCTTAAAACTCCAGTAGCTCTGCTGTGTATGATCCACACTGTGTGACGGTAGTGTGTGAATGGAGTAGCCCCTGCCATCTCTGTTATTTTTATCCAGTGCGAATCCACTATAAACATTACTGACGTCTTGTAGAAAAATTACATTACCCCAGCTCCCCGTGAAAACCTAATCCGGTCCGAATAGGGCAGGGGTCTCCAAAGCCTGGCCCCCGGGCCAAATGAGGCCCTCTGTTACATTTTAATTAGCCCGCGGCTTCATGGTAAAGAATACATTATTAGTGGCCCGCTGGCACTTAGCATTTTTTCCTTTCCCCTGACGGTGGCAGCAGTGAGCTAATGTACAGGATATTGCACTTTACCACTGTGTTAATGAACTAAGCTAAACTTAAACGCTGTTCATTTCTCTGGGCCAGAAAAGTAACACACAGAACGACATTTGGTGATGGCTGCAACAAACAAACGAACAAACAAAGTTCACAGAGAGAATCGATGATTTCAAAAGAGAGGGAAGTATTTGCAGTAAAATGTGGGCTTTTACACTCTTTTGATTTCCTGCAGCAGTTCTCTCTAAAATAAAATGAAAGTTCAGTAGTTAATAAATATAAACTGTTTTGTAAATTTGTACATTTCTATTTTGAATAAATTCTTATAAATATTCATTCATTCATTCTCTGTAACCCTTATCCAGTTCAGGGTCACGGTGAGTCCAGAGCCTACCCGGAATCACTGTGTGCAAGGCAGGAACACACCCTGAAGGGGGCGCCAGTCCTTCACAGGGCGACACACACACAGTCACTCACACACACACCTATGGACACTTTTTTTAAACAGCCAATCCACCTACCAAGGTGTGTTTTTGCAGCGTGGGAGGAAACCCACGTAGACACATGGAGAACACACGAAACTCCTCACAAACGCCTACTTGCTGCACCACTGTGCCGCCCCGTTATAAATAATTTGTGAATAATATAAGAGAGACTGATCCTTATGATATGATCCAGATCTGCACCAAAGTTTGGACACCCCCTGGAATAAGGCTTATGACACAGTGCTACCACATCTGAGGAAGTGAAGGCTGGCACAATCTTCTTCTGAGACACATGAAGCCAGTTTTTGCTTCTCTTTAAACTGCAGTTAACCAAACATTATTGGTTCTCAACACACTTGGAGGAGAACACTAAGTGCCATTTCTGTTATATGAGATAACAAAAGGCTAGCATCACAGCAAAGCAATAAAACACTTACTTACTGCTCTGGGTTATACGCAGTGGTTCTGGCTATGCTTTAGTTGCAAAATGGAATTCCTAGGGGTCATCTAGCAAACTATACATTAATATAAGCACCTATAAACAGCACCTGATGTTCCTGAGTTCTGAAACTCACCCTCCAATCTGTTTCTTGAGCTTGGCACAGAGCAGCAGGTCGGTGAAAAGGAAGACGTGCCGCAGCTTCCTGGCTCCCTCCACCAGCTCCACCATGAAACTGTCCTTCAGCAGCTGACGATTCTGCAGCAGGAAAGACACAGGACATCTGTTTACATCCAGCATTATTACAAAATGCACAGGGATGGCTGTGACAGGGTATTGTCTTTTCGTTCTGTAGCGCTTTAACAATCAGGGGCTGTCAGTGTGAGACCCTGTGAGTGAGTGGTGAGTGAACAAGCTTCAAGGCAGATCCATGAGGTGCTTTAAATCTAACAATAAAGAGGAAAGCAGCTCTAACGCAAATCAATCTCTACGTGTCATGCAGACGTTTGCCATCAGGGGGCGCTCTTGTCATATTTCAGCACTAAGCCACCAGACCCCCCCCCAGGAAAAGGGCATTAAAGCCCAGTGTCTGGGAGCCTTTGTGCAATTGAGATGAGAACATGTGGAGGACATTTTGAAAAAATGTAAACCCTGTCTGTGGATCATATGCTGAGATAAAGCTCAGCCTGAGAGAAAGGGAGGTGGTTAATGTGTGAAGCACACACACACACACACACACACACACACACACACACACACACACACACACACACAGCCCGTGGCTATGGTTCACACACCAGTGCTCCTACAGCAACACGTCACCCCTGCAGTGGGGCAACAAAAGGTGACATCACCAACAACTCGTCCAATCAGACGTTCTATCAGCCTCCCCCTCACTCAGCTCAGCAGCCCCCCTCATCGAAGGTCCACTTCAGCACAACAATACAATGCCCTGCTGAATCACACAGTGGCTTCCCAAGGGTCTTCCTAGGGCAGTATGCGTGATGTGCTCATCCAACATTAAGGGTATTAATAGGATGTTCGCCCTCCCTTTAGCGGCAGTAACCGCTCTTAACTCTTCTGTAAAGCTGTAGATTACACGTTGGATCATTTCGACGAGGATTTGGTGGCATTCAGCCACAGGAACATAAGTGAAGTCATGTACTGATGCTGGATGATTAGTTCTTGACTCAAACACCAATCCAACTCCCTAAGCTCCTTCATCCCAGGCATCCATTTCAGTTCATACTTTGTAAAGAGGTTATTATATAAACTGTGACCACAATGGATGTACCTTAAAGTAGCTGAATTCACTACTTCTAAAAGGCTTTGTTGGATGTGTACTGTATGTAACAGGAAGTGGGATTTTAAAGGCTATGCAAATGTAGGTTTCTCACGTATTAAATCTATAAAACATGCAATTTAAACAAAACTTTTGCGCACAGCAGCATGTGTGGTGGAGGCCATGCTGCATGTCATCGCGCTCTGCTCCAGAATGAGAACACCCAGCATGGCAGCGATGTAGCTCCAGCACAAAAGCGCGATGGCCTGATTTCAGCTGAGTTCACTGCCAACACAACAAGACAGCCCCGTTCCAAATGGAACCGTTCACTTCCCACGGACCAGACAACCACAGAGAGTCAATGGCTCCCTGCCTCCGTCTAACCACCACAAGGCACAATGAAAATAAAGGGTAATGGTATAAATAATGGTTAATGAAATATTCAGAGTGCATCGTAAACACTTTTCACCCAACTCAGCATTTCTGGCCAAAGCAAGACCTTGTAAATAAATACAATAAAAATACTGATACCGTCAAAGTCTTGTTTATTAGACCATTATTATTATGTCAGACTAACAGTGCTGCAGCGTGGTCACAGCTAGCGCACACATTAATGCTTCTGCACTGATTTAATGCAGAGAGCCTGTGCAAGTGTCCTACGCCGTTGTAAATGTGTGTACTTGTGCTGTCGCGCTGCAATTACACCGTCAATAAACAAGCGTGGAATCAGAAATATTTTCCTTAACCCTAGGTATTAAAAAAGTGGTGTAGTAGAATTAGTTTGAAAGTGTGTACTGTAGAGAGCATAGTATATATGTGGTGTCAGGAAAGGAACAAACACAAAGCTGGCACTCTTCTCCCAGGTGTTCCCGCTCCTCATAGTAAGTTTGTTTTGAGGTCCCAACCAACGTCCGAGGAAATCTCTCGCCATGAACTTGCAGCTGTCTGTGGACTCTGTAGTGTGGAGAAAAGGAGTTAATATTTCTGGACTTTCTCAGTTCCTGATCCATGTTCGTCTGACTGCGGACCAATCACAATAGTTGGATTTGTGTTGACGCGACGCATCGTTACATTTCTGGGGAAGCTGACGGCTCTGGTGTAGTCTACAGTGCAATGTTTGCAGTTACGCGGCACCTATACGTTGATTATATACATTGAAGTTAGGCGCAGAAGCATAAATTTCCTTAAGGGTGGGCGCTATGTAAGAAACATCATGGTCATTAAAGGAGACATAATAAACCCCTTTCCACAAGAGGACACAGTCCTGGGGTCTGGACACAACAGCAGCGTTCCCCCTCTGTTCGTACAGTCTTGTCCAGAACGATCATTTTTACCGCCTGCTCCTTTAAATGAGAATGAGCCACAGACCAGTTGAGAGCTGGTGTGAGGAGTGAGGGGCAGAAGCTCACCTAAAGTGCACTCTATGTAAGATGCAGCACAAAATCAGAATGACTTATTCAGTCCCATGTTCTCGGACACTGGCTTGGTGGTCCTTCACAGTTTGTGGTACGGTATGCATTCCTCTGCTAATGCAGCAGTTTGTATGAGATATAATCTGATTCGTGCTGATTTGGTGCTTGTTTAGCTGGTCACCCAGCAAGGTCATGCTGCTTGGCGAACAAACCAGTTCGCTGTTTATCCATATGCTCGTTTTGATGGTGATCAGCACAAGAGCTTCCCCAGCTGCTGACTCCTGAAACCAAACCTGCAGTGAAAACATCAGCCATATTCAGGCTGTTACAACACTTCTACCAGCTCTGAACATTCTGGAACACTCCATCTTTCTCCCTCACACAGATATCCCCCAATAAGCCAAGATCACCCCACTGTCTGAAAGAAGATTCTGAGATTAAAATCAGTTAATCCCAAACTCCCTTCACTCAGACCCTGCCCCCACACTCTTAAACCAGACAGAGAATAAAGGAGCAAGCCTCGCTTCGGGAGGTAATGACATCATCGGCTGACTGACACAGGAGCAGGTAATTCAGACAGCTCACAGTCAGATGACCTGGCTCTCTAGAGGGGGGCAACGTGCAGAACTAAGGCTTATTATACACTCTTGTCTCAGCAGGAGTCCAGCACACACCCCTAGAGCTGCTCTAAAAGCTCCCAGTAAGACCCCCCAGCCCAAACACTGGAGCCCCCACATCTGCCTGTTTACCTTCACTCTGATTAGGCCTCTTAAACCCGGATTTCAGCTGGGATCCCAAGGCACTTAATGACTGCTCAGGTCTGAAGCAAGGACCAGCTGAAAGGTGTAAATCCAAGAGGATTCAGTGGATTTTAATCAGCACCTTTTTTATATTCTGTTCTTCTGTTAAACACAGAGACTGTAGAGCGTGCAATATTTATTCTCCAACGCTGCATCTCATATTTTATAGCGCTGTTGATCGATTAAAAACATTCATTAATTTGTTGCAATTAATGAATAAAAGCACATTTCCCATTTTTAAGACTGAAGCTTTTACTAAGGCATATTTAAATGTAAAATATCGATTAAAAACGCTTTCACAACAATAGATTAAAATGCTGGTGCTTTATTTTAAAGGCTAAGCAGCAGCTCTATGAAAGTGTCAAACAAATAAATCCAGTGGAATTTGAGTTCCTAACTTGTGTTTATTGATAGTCAGAAAACATGTTATTTCTTACTAATTGAAGGAATAAGGTTTAAAAGACCGTTGTCCCCCCCACCCCCCAACGGTGTTGGGAAACTCTAATAGGTGTCTTGCCTGTGACGTAGATGGTGGACAACAACTCTAGAAGCTGCACTTAATTTAATGCAAAATGACGAAAAGGTGTGTTGTTTTTGGCTGCAATCATTCAATGTACAGTGGGACATCTGTGCACAAATGGCCCAAAGATCCCAAAACATCCAGAAAATGGACTAAATTTGTCCACTTTAAACGGGCACTTTGGAAAGGACCATCCGCTCACTCCGTTATCTGTAGCTCATTTCACTGGCGCTTTTCCAACAATATGGGCATGTAAGGACACCAACGAAAGGTGTTCAAGAGCCTCTGTAACATGGAGGTAAACAGGGTAAGGACACTCACTTCGCCTGTTTTAGTTGGTGTTAGTTAACGTTAGCTTGACTCGCTAAACTCGGTGGCTCAGATTATACTCGGCTACGTAGCTGCATTACGGAGGTTTATAGTGTCGGATGAATTCGAGTTCGACTTCAATCACATTTACAAGAATAACGGTACCTCTAAATTTGAGTTTAGCTTATTGCTAGGCTATTGTCATGAATAATGTTGGTTATTTAGCTAGATACTGTCATAACAGTCAGTCATAACGGTGTTTTACCGCGGCGTTGTTCAGCTGTTGTCCACCAGTGACTTCACGGTTGCGTTCAAGAATTTCCGTAGCAAGCTCGGGTTTTTCCGTCAATTTAATAAAATTGTCAGTTTTAAAGCAAATTAAGCTGCTATTTTCATTTTATTTCACACTTATGTTATATATGTCAGTAACTAAAATAATGTGGAATATTCATGGAGGTCCATTAAGTGGTGCTTAGCCTTTAAGAGGGAGATCTGAGCTAATATCTGAGCGTAGTTTTAATGATAATTTTTTGATCGTCATTTGCTGAGTTAACTTCCTGCACGTGTTAATGTATGTTAATGCCTTAACTTCAACAGCACTAGTTTTTTAACTAAAAATACAATAATAATAATAATAATACACACGAAATATTAGTAACGTGACAACACTATCTAATGTGTATATGCATTAGATAACAACATAACAGGGCAGTTGTTCTTCTCCTTCAAACACGTTGAGCCGTTTCACAGTGGCCCCTATTCATCAAGAGTTCGTAAAGATGAGCGCAGATTTGAAACTTTTCGTCGTCGAACTTGAGGTCAGTTGATGAAGCAGCTTCAGTGTGTGAAATCAAGCACCAGCCCATGATATTTACATATCATTTATATAACACACACCTAATTCGTGCTCATATCTTTGTAATGAGCCAATGAAAAGATGGAAATCTGAGGGTTGCGAGCCAGTGTGTGTGCTCGTAAGTGGAGCTTGCACTTATTTTACCATCAGATTTGACCATAGGCAACTTTGAAAAATTAGGGCCATGATGCACCTGACCTACCTGACCTTGGAGGAAGCTCATGGCAACACTGGCCATCCCAGCTCGGTGATATCACATGGATATGGGAGAGCAATCTATAGTGGGTGAAACTGCCAGTAACAATAGAATTCAGCAGACCAGCTTAAGGTCATCATGTCCAATACCATGCATCTTCTAGAAGACTATACAGTCTCCAAGAACTCGTCAGAGGAGCAGTGGAAGGACCTTCTCTGGAGTGTGATGAGTTGGAGTGGCTTTTGAGATCCTTGACTTCTAATGTCTAGTGTAAAGACTTCCTGGATAATTAGAGGCAGTTACTGCAGCGAAAGGTGAGAGCAGGTGTCCATAAGCAGGTGTTTGACCACTGTCAATGTAAACTCCGCCCCCAGACAGGACTGATTCATAATACCACTATTATTAAAAGACTGAGATAAACAGACAGCTGACTGTACAAAACAACAAAGAACGGTGACTGGGACATTGTGTATACCACAGAGTGAGATCACAGAGAGCACTTACACACCCTCAGACAGAACGTATAAGAACGACTAACCACACAAACACAATATAACCAAGCATACACACACACAGACACACACAACACCCAAAGCTTCCTCGATTCTAGCCATTGTTCCACAGACAGTGCACTGTAATTTATTCCCGGCCTTTTTTCGCAGACGAACACGACGTCCTCTTTTCTGCGCTCCCACAGAGGAGATGCTCATCAAAGCAGCTGTCTCTCCACATCACATGACATTTTCCAAAAGCCTGCCTCCAGCACAAACGTGACAATGGAGATCTCACGTAATTGCTGACTACGAGCACTCTGTAACTTTTGTGCAGCTGAAAAAGAAGAAGAGCACAACCCCGATCAGCAGCGCTCCGTCCAGCAGGGGTCCGGCGGTGTCAGAACCATATGCAGACACGTGCATGAGTGTGTGTCGCAGATGTCCTCTCGGGCAGGGAACAAAAATAAACCACTGATGTGGTTAATTGTCCATATTAAGACACTGTTTAGTCATCTGTTTAGTGCCAAAGAGTTATGAGCTCCCATTTTCTCAACTATGGGTTTATTGTCCGAGTTGTGAGTTCTGTTTCTCATAAAGAGCCCATGGAATGGACAACAGGGATTAGACATCATTAAAAGTCTCAAAACATACTGTTCATGCTCTGCAATGTATATGTGGAAATACAAAGCAGGCGATGAGACCATTTGTTGAGGTTTTGTTTCTATAAACCACAAGAGCATTTCTGCTGTTGGAGGGTTAGTTCTTTATCACTTTGCCGCTTCCCAAAGGCACCGAACGATGCTCCATCACCTCAGAGAATGCAGTTTCTCCCAAGTACCATGCTGGGCAGCGTTAATACCCACCTTGTTGAAACTTATGATGCTTTTCCACATGCTACCTACACCATTTTGCTCTTTTTGCTTTTTGGGACCTGGTACCTGGAAGGATTTTTGCTTGAAATCTAGCTGGTGATGTCACAAAGCACTGTCTCTAAGAGGCCCCATGTGCTTTGGAAACCACAGAGGCGTAGGTAACATTAAGCGCTGTTTATTCATCATGTTGTTTTTGTTGTGGCTTGGGACTGAACATAGTTCCGCGCATCAGTTCAGACAGATTCTCTTGTCGACTACAGATCCAAGGAGCGTTTGAACCTCTTCAAAAGACCACATCATAGTTTTACGAGCTGCCGTTATGAGTCGGAAAAAAACAAACGTGATCTCTGCTGTAGTTTGGGGATTTTACAGACGGCGAGTTCTCTGGACGAATCAGTGCTCTGCTAAGTTTACAAGTCAGTTTAGTCCTTAGTGACCAAGTCAGTTTAGTCCTTAGTGACCAAGTCAGTTTAGTCCTTAGTGACCAAGTCAGGTTAGTCCTTAGTGACCAATTCAGGTTAGTCCTTAGTGACCAAGTCAGGTTAGTCCTTAGTGACCAATTCGCGTTAGTCCTTAGTGAACAAGTCACGTTAGTCCTTAGTGAACAAGTCACGTTAGTCCTTAGTGAACAAGTCACGTTAGTCCTTAGTGACCAAGTCACGTTAGTCCTTAGTGACCAAATCAGGTTAGTCCTTAGTGACCAAGTCACGTTAGTCCTTAGTGACCAAGTCACGTTAGTCCTTAGTGACCAATTCAGGTTAGTCCTTAGTGACCAATTCACGTTAGTCCTTAGTGACCAATTCACGTTAGTCCTTAGTGACCAATTCAGGTTAGTTCTTACTGACCAAATCACGTTAGTCCATAGTGATCAAGTCACGTTAGTCCTTAGTGACCAATCAGGTTAGTCCTTAGTGACCAAGTCAGGTTAGTCCTTAGTGACCAAGTCACGTTAGTCCTTAGTGACCAAGTCAGGTTAGTCCTTACTGACCAAATCAGGTTAGTCCTTAGTGACCAATTCACGTTAGTCCTTAGTGACCAATTCACGTTAGTCCTTAGTGACCAAGTCAGGTTAGTCCTTAGTGACCAATTCAGGTTAGTCCTTTAGTGATCAATTCACGTTAGTCCTTATTGACCAATTCACGTTAGTCCTTAGTGACCAATTCACGTTAGTCCATAGTGACCAAGTCAGGTTAGTCCATAGTGACCAAGTCAGGTTAGTCCTTAGTGACCAAGTCACGTTAGTCCTTAGTGACCAAGTCACGTTAGTCCTTAGTGACCAAGTTACGTTAGTCCTTAGTGACCAAGTCAGGTTAGTCCTTAGTGACCAATTCACGTTAGTCCTTAGTGACCAAGTCAGGTTAGTCCTTAGTGACCAAGTCAGGTTAGTCCTTAGTGACCAAGTCAGGTTAGTCTTAATGACCAAGTCAGGTTAGTCCTTAGTGACCAAGTCACGTTAGTCCTTAGTGACCAAGTCACGTTAGTCCTTAGTTATTAAGTCATGGTTCCGACTTAGTCGGCTCACTGGGAACCACGATCAAGCAGGTATTAAACATGAACCCAACCCCAGAGACCAGTACTAAATTCGTGTATTGGAAAAGCAAAAAAAGCAGAACAGTGTCGAGCTGAGTCGAGTACTTGATTGGTGCTTGAAGCGGAAAAGACCCATTAGGCTGTGACTACTCGAGAATATTCAGGAATATCAGAAATGCTTTTCCAATGAGATTATAACACAGTGTACCTTAAAGTAGTTGAATTTAATAACTAACTACATTCAGGTCATTAGCTGGAGATGACTGTTCTCTTTTTTTTCCCCACAGTTGGTTCTTTCATGTGTATCGCTGAGATTAGGCTCGGATACTCAATATCTGTTCACGTACAAGCCCGGTTTCCCAATGAGCTTTCACGGTGTGTAAAATGTTGGTGGACATGTCCACACTCTGAGGCATTCTGACATTGAGCCTGGGCGTAAAATGGACTTGGCGTTTTTCACGAGAGCTTTTGATTTGCTTTGCACGGTCGATGTGAAGCTTTGTGGGGGAATGTGCGCGTGGGCAGGGAGTGTACAAGCACATTAATTCTTGTGCATGTAGGATCTGTGATGTTTCAGTGTGTATGAGCACCCACACACTGTGCGGTTGGTGTGTAGAAGCCCATGTGAAGTGTGTGTGTGTGTGTGTGTGTGCTATTGTATGCACTGCTCAGAGTTTGCTTGTGTCCCAGAGGCTGAGTGAAGCTGGAGCGGTACAGAAACACACAGTGCCATTTGCATTTTAATTAAGTGGCTTGTGTCCGGCTCCTCCCCCCATCTGTCCAGCGAGGGTCTCGGGGGTCTGGCCCGGTCTTCTCGCCGCACATCGGTGGAGACTGAGCCGAAAGGGTTTATTCCTTAAACACATCCATCTATCAATCCTCCATTTATCCATTCATTCATCCATCCATCCACTCTCTGTCAATCTACCTGCCCAACTCCCATCCATCCATCCATCCAAGCATCTACCCATCCACCTAACACAACAGAGACCATTTACACCACACAACTCATACATACCGTGTCACCCAACAGAACCGTCTCCCCTCCACAGAACAGTCTTTCTCAATTGAACTGTCTCCCTACCACAGAATGCTCTGTCTCCATAGAACTGTCTGTCTTCACAGAATTAATTCCTTCCTTGCAGCCCTGTATGTCTTGTAAAGGCTGCAGGGGGAATCCAGGCAAAGCATCTGAAACAAGAGCGCTAAGACAATAATGAGGTTCTCAGCAACTCCATGATTTCAATCAGCTCCTTTCATGTACACAACATCAATATTTGATTATCAGCTTGGTCTGCTCACCAGAAAACACACGGGGGTCTGAGAGGGAGGAGTCACCTTCTTACGAGATGGGCGTCTCATGAATAATGAACGTGATGTGAATCAGAGCGAGGTTGAGGCTCGTTAAAGCACATTACCTCCACACACACCCTCGCCATCAATCAAACACCAGCAGTTTCATCTGACACTCACAGCAGGTCTGACTGCAGGAATGAGGTGGGGGTCTGCATGGATTGAATTAAACGTGTGTGTGTGTGTGTTTGTCTTCGTAGGAAACACAAAACACAATCCACACTACAGATCCTGCATACACAGCTTCAAACATTCATATGCGTACTTGTCTTTATGCCTTACTGAAACTGCTGCTGTCTTAATTATGACACATTTATTGACAATACATATACATACATACATTCATTCATTATCTGTAACCCTTATACAGTTCAGTACAGGGTCACGGTGGGTTCAGAGCCTACCTGGAATCATTGGGCGCAAGGCGGGAATACACCCTGGAGGGGGCGCCAGTCCTTCACAGGGCAACGCAGACACACACACACACACACATTCACTCACACATTCACACCTACAGACACTTTTGAGTCGCCAATCCACCTACCAACGTGTGTTTTTGGACTGTGGGAGGAAACCGGAGCACCCGGAGGAAACCCACACAGACACAGGGAGAACACACCACACTCTTCACAGACAGTCACCCGGAGGAAACCCATGCAGACACAGGGAGAACACACCACACTCCTCACAGACAGTCACCGGGAGGAAACCCACGCAGACACAGGGAGAACACACCAAACTCCTCACAGACAGTCACCCGGAGGAAACCCACGCAGACACAGGGAGAACACACCACACTCCTCACAGACAGTCACCGGGAGGAAACCCACACAGACACAGGGAGAACACACCACACTCCTCACAGACAGTCACCCGGAGGAAACCCACACAGACACAGGGAGAACACACCACACTCCTCACAGACAGTCACCGGGAGGAAACCCACACAGAATGGTCCATTCATCATGACTTTTTCACACAATGTGAAGGACAGCTGCAGTGTTCAAGTAAACTAAAAATTTAATAATATTAATTTATCTGTATGTCTTTGGAAAGAGACGATATATGAACCCATGTCCTGACAAGGCATTAAAACAAAGAGTGTGAATTTGTGTGTGAATGTCTGACGGTTTTAAAAACAGATGATGGGAGAGAGACCAGTGGAGAAAGGAGGATGTATGCTACTATTACTTCATTACAGGACCCTAATTCCCTCTCTTTAAGACAAGCTGATGTCATGAAGCTCTGAGGTCAACAAGGACGAGTCCCTTCTCACTGCATGTGGGGTATGACATCATAACGTCATTAAAAGCCACATATCAAGGACTTAACTGAAGAAAAAATGCACCAATATATAAAAGTCTAAGTGGGGGCAGGGCATGTGGGGTGTTGAAGGTGATGGAGTTCTCAGGCCGAATGTAAAAGGCATGAATACAGAATCAAAGCAGTGTCATAAATATTTTGAGCTTGGGTTTTCCGCTCACCTCGCCTTTCTTCACAGTCATGGACTGGCGCCGAGGTGTGCTCTCCTCATTGATGCTGGACAGGAAGTTCTGAGAGATCCGAAGAGCGTCCTGGAGCAGGGGGTGATCCGGGTGACTGGAGGGGGTGTGCTTCAGTAAGTCCTGGAGCGCACACATAGTATTTTCACTAGAACAGGGCCTTATGTATTTGGAGAGCAACTGTACAGACAGGCAGTGCATAAATGAGAGTTACTTACATGTAAAACTAGTGTGCTCCGCGTCACTCTGTCCACAGGCTTGTAGAGGAGAGCTGAGAGAGAGAGAGACAGAGAGAGAGAGAGAGAGAGAGAGAGAGAGAGAGAGAGAGAGAGAGAGAGAGAGAGAGAGAGAGAGAGAGAGAAAGAAAGAGAGAGAGAGAGAGAGAGGAAAAAAGAGAGAGAAAAAGAGAGAGAGACAGAGAGAGAGGAAAAAAGAGAGAGAGAGAGAGAGAGAGAGAGAGAGAGGAAAAAAGAGAGAGAGAGAGAGAGAGAGAGAGGAAAAAAGAGAGAGAGAGAGAAAGAGAGAGAGGAAAAAATAGAGAAAAAGAGAGAGAGAGAGAGAGACAAAGAGAGTAAGAGAGAGTGAGAGCGAGAAAGAGAGAGTAAGAGAGAGAGAGAGAAAGAAAGAAAGAGAGAGAAAGAAAGAAAGAGAGAAAGAGAGAGAGAGCGCACAGAGAGACACTGATTTACTACTCAGCTTCTCAGCTCTTCTACCTGCACATCACTAATCTACATCCACACAGACATTTACAGAGAGTGAAGTTACAAAACTAAATGTTCCTCATACACAGGCACTAATACAGTAATCACAGACATAAACACCTTTGTGTTTTTCAAGACCAAAAACATATATAACGGCTCTTACTTTCCAGGGAGTACTTTGTCGTCTGGTCTTTGCACTCCTTAGTACTTCGGACCTTCAGGTTCTGAAGAGACACAACAAGCATGAGATGACTGCAGATACACAGTATTTCCACCGTTAATAACACTCAGGACCTGCTGAAATCTCCGAATGTGTTCTGCAGTGAAACAGAACTCATGTAACAATCCCATACACGTAAACGTCTGGATGACCTTGTGATGTGCGACGTACCAATGCAAAAGCATGTCCCACAGTCAGAGCGCCACTACTGACCACCGAGCATGTTTACCAGTGAAAGAGCATCATTATGTGGACCATTACATCCATGAATAACCAAAGCTAAATGCTCATTGCACATGATTATTAGGTCTTAGACTTATGGACAAAGAACAATAAATAATACCGTAACCCTCTGGGGTGGAAGAACGCACCGGAGCGTCAACGACCATTCACAATGTTTCTATTACTATCTTAGTGGTAGCACAGTGCAGAAATACAGTTCAAACACTCTGTGAATGTGCAGAAATGATCGCATGTTATTGAGACTGTACGCGATACTGTACATCCTGAGTTATGAGCCTATGTATAAGCTTTAGACACGCCTCCTCTGTCTCTCGCCCCGTCTAACTGATGGATTCACTTGTTTTTAACACTCTGATAAAACTATTTTACTCACCAAAACAACATCCACACGAGTAAAGGGATGTTTTCATAAGAGATATAAAGATTTTCGGATTTAAGTTTTTCAGGGTGAGAGACAGATTATCTCTTCATAAAATGCTGTAGGTCACATGGGACTCTCTTAACCAGAAAGTTGAGACTGTTCTGAACATTCATTCATTCATCCATTATCTGTAACCCTTATCCAGTTCAGTGTCACGGTGGGTCCAGAGCCTACCTGGAATCATTGGGCGCAAGGTGGGACTACACCCTGGAGGGGGCGCCAGTCCTTCACAGGGCAACACACACACATTCACACCTACGGACACTTTTGAGTCACCAATCCACCTACCAACGTGTGTTTTTGGACTGTGGGAGGAAACTGGAGCACCCGGAGGAAACCCACACAGACACAGGGAGAACACACCACACTCCTCACAGACAGTCACCCGGAGGAAACCCACGCAGACACAGGGAGAACACACCACACTCCTCACAGACAGTCACCCGGAGGAAACCCCACGCAGACACAGGGAGAACACACCACACTCCTCACAGACAGTCACCCGGAGGAAACCCACGCAGACACAGAGAGAACACACCACACTCCTCACAGACAGTCACCCGGAGGAAACCCACGCAGACACAGAGAGAACACACCACACTCCTCACAGACAGTCACCCGGAGCGGGAATCAAACCCACAACCTCCAGGTTCCTGGAGCTGTGTGACTGCGACACTAACCTGCTGCGCCACCGTGCCGCCCCTTGTTCTGAACATTTTGATATAAAACATGTGGGAAATATATTATTATATAAGTACTTTAAAAGACAAATTTCAGAAAATTGAGAAATTATCCTTAGACCCAAAAGGGTTAATAAAGTTCACAAGATCACATTAAGTGGCCTTGGGTACTAGAAAGGCATTATATACGTGCAACTTATTATCATCGTTATCATCCAGCATTATTAGCAGTGATCTTTATCGCATTGGTCAAAACACGTCAAATCATTTCTCTGTTTCAACTTATTTTATTTACATTAAATACAAAGTGTAGGCTCCTGAGTGTATTCTTCAAACACAGCTACCTCCAGAGGAAACCAGCACATATTACAGATTCACACCTGATTAAAACCACTCTACAGTTATTGTTGTCTGACTGTAAACACTGCACACATCACAGATTCATACTATTACTGTTAGACAATAAAAAAACTAATATCATTCTGATTCAAAATGCAATACAAACACTCCACAATTATTAGTGTCAGATTACCTCACTTTATAAGGACAGGGTACTAATTTAAGACCTAAAAAATTCTAAATACTAAAGTATCTCACCACTGTTTGAGGCTTTTAAAACCCACTCAGCACTGCGCAGCCCCTCTTTCTTCACTCCAGTATCCCATTAAATACACAATTACACCACTGTTGGCTTGTGCCGGTGTCAGGGGACCGGGGCCACGCTCACTGTAGTAAATGGAGTATCAGTTGGCATGACAACGCTTAGTCAGGGAACCAGGGAGGGTAAAACTGAGGCTGAGCAGCAGTGTGTTTTATATCCCCCTCTCTTCCTCTCATCTTCAGGTGAGTCTGAAATCTCAGACTAAGCCTTTGACGACTGAAGAGGTCCTTTTCCTGCTCTTCAGCCGGGCAGTTTTCCTCTGGATCCTTTCTACGGACTGTCAATAAAGTCAGTGTACAGACTGGAAAAGCCATTTGACTTCATTACAAGATGTGAAAGATGTGTTTGGTTCAGTGGGTGTTGTAACACTGTAATAATTAAATAAATGATATCAAGCTTTTCATTTCTGTGCCCTACGTCCTGTGAACCAGAGGTATTCAAAGCATGAGGCGCACAGGAATTGCATGGGTCTGGGGTCGGGGAGGTGGGTGCAGGTGAGATGTGAATAACAACATTTAAATTATTGATGTTAAATATGACTTTTTTTCACAATTTATTCCAGTAAACGTGGTTTATTTTGTTATTATTTTTAAATAAAGAGTCAAAGGAAGGAGTGCTTTTACTTTAATCTCTAAGTTTCATTGTGGTTCGTTGCACATCAGAATATTAATCTTGTCCCTAAATGCTTGTCCCTCATGTCTTCTCACCAACCACACAGTGGGAAAATGCCAGCTACTCTCCACACAGTGTTTAAATTTCAAAATGAAAACTTGGAAACATTCAGAGAAGTCTCCTTGCATCAACGTTCATTACAAATTAGGAAACAATATTCCTCCCTGGTAAAGTTACCATTTACTTCAGCACCTCATTCAGGTCAAATCACACAGGTATTACCTCAGAGATCTCAGCGAACTGGGAGTTGGCCTGGCAGCACTTCTCCGCTGTCTCCACTGCCAGTTCATAATTGTCCACAAAGGCTCGGTACACTCCCAGTTGACTGGCCTGTAAGAGAATAAACAGATGTTGATATAGAGATGACTATAACTACCACCACGTCTTAAGGAATATCGCTAAAGTAGGTCCAAGTTTCACTCCTCACAATCCACCTTTTTTAGCATATTAGAATTTTTCTTTTATATTAACCCCATCATGATTAGTTCTGTATCACAAACAACGCTGCATCTCATCCCAAAGGAACTGGATGGCCATCACCGTGAAACCGCTGGGCCATCAGCATGGGACCTGCTGGGCCGTCGCCGCAGGACCGCGCTCGGTTGTAGGGCCAACAGCGGTTGCTATGGCAGCGCCGGGCAGCTCTGGGGTGAGCAATTAATGTGTGCGGCTGGCGCTTGTAAAAGCACATTTGAAAATCTAATTCAGTCATCCAAACTCATCGCCCTGCCGCCAGCGCTACAATTCATCTCTCTCCAGCTTAACGGCCCAATCAATCCCCTTAAACACAAATATACACGGGATGATGAAGGGCCCCAGTCTCAGAGAGTGTGTGTGTGTGTGTGTGTGTGTGTGTGCGTGTCCAATGCATGGATAATCTGCAGGGCTGTCGGCCAGCATCAATCTGTTTCTCATGCACAAAAATGACAATAATAATTGAATTTCCAAATTGGCTGCTAATTAACTTGAACACAGTGTGGTTAAAAACTGCAAGGAATGATGAATCCTGAAATGAATGATGAATCCTGGATGAATTTCTTCTTCTTATTGAGCTAAAATATTTAGAATGAACATTAAATTAAACAATAAATGAAAACTAATATTTAACCTTGATTAAATAATTCTATTTCTTTTTTGCCCCCAATCCCGATCCGAGGATTTTATTATGGAGCGTTTGCCAATGCCAAATCCTGATCCGATACTTATATTTCCTAGATAGTACTGTTACACAGTGCACACTTCAAGTGCACTATTAGTTATTAAAATCAGCCCAGTGTATCTGATTGACACTGAATATCTTGCATTAAAAAAGGAATTGCCTGCACACAAGCTGCTGCTTAATTTATTTTTTCATAACAAAGTAAACAAACGGTGTCTTTACAAACAGCTCCACCCAGTGCAGCATTGCAGTAGCAAAAATAGAACATTTTAAAATGAGTAATATTCAGACTTTTATGAAAACTCTGCAGAGGGCTTTTAATTTGAAATGACAGATACAGGAAGTGGATACTGCGCTGGGCAGAAGTCAGATCACAACAATGTTTACAAAAAGTGCTACATTTTGGAAACACTGGTGTTGGAGGGAATATTCACATCGGTCAAGACCGGCTCGAGGAGGAAGAGGGAGTAAGATCAAGCCCAATTAAGCCGATACAGATCAGTAAAATAATGATGTGATCAGCCCTGATACTGATCTTTGTTAGTTAGAACTAGCGATCACAATGTGAGATCAGTTGCAGTGGCTTTTGTACAAATCTGTAACCGATCTTCAATATCTGAACTCAGTCAATTCCAGCCACTTCAACCTGCACTCAACTAATCCCGGCTTCTTCAACCTGAACTCAGCCAATTGCAGTGGCCAGACTGGACCCTGATCAGCCGACTGAAAAAGGCTGTGGCTGCTGCAGGGGAGCCAATGCACTAAAGCAGTCCCATCCTCACTGCTCAGGAACTGATGCCCAGGGCCTGAATCAATCAGCAGCTAAGTGTAAGGAACCTCCTCAGCCACAATCGCATTACACTGAGGAGCAACCAAATGGGTGGAACAGAGCTGAGGGAAACACACACTGAGCACATTCGTTCAGTCACGGGGTAATACAGCAGAGCGGACACACTTCAAGCTACAGATCCCATCCAAGAAGCAGGATTTCATTTATTCAGGATGGATATGAGAAGGAAAGGGGATGAAAAAGTAATGGTAATGGAAAACTGGAAGTAAATATAGACTCACTTCCATGCAACACTGTGTGAAACAGGATCAGATTAGAGAGTAGACTCAGAGCTGTAGGTCTGAACGGGGAGGAGCCACTGTCAGCGAGATTAAAACATTCTCTTTTTAAACAAGCTCCCCCGCATTGGTTGGAACAGTGCTATGAGGATTTGATTGTATTCAGCCACAAGAGGCTGAGAGGTCAGGTATTGGTGTCGAATGATTCGTTCTGGATCACAACACAAACACCTGATATCACTGCAGACGGGTAGAGAGAATACCTCTAGTAGCCTGGGAATGAAGCGCTGCTCTGTTTTGTTTGTGTTCTGATGCGGGTATCAGGCTCTGAAAGGGTTGTCCAATGTTACAGGCGAAGGTTTTAACAACTGCCCCTTGTAACTCAGTTCCAAAGATAAACGAGATTCACCCTTGGTAAGTTTAGTATCTGTATTACAAAATTTAAATTTAGTTCGCTACTGCTTACTTTAAACTTAGCATAACTAGAAAAAGCAGTACTCAAACATCCAAAAACCATGCCACCACTTCAACATCACACATAAGACACCATGGTCCATGAGGGGGGCGCTGTATCAGTAAAACAGTAAAAAAGTGGTTTGTTAAGAAAATAAAAGCAGAACTTCTCCATTTATGGTGCTTTTCCACTGCATGGAACCTACATGACTCTACTTGACTCAGCTAGGTTCTATTGCTTTTCCACTGGCCAAAGTGCAGAGTAAACCCTACAGAGCCATGTCAATCACCACGAAATGCAGAGCTCATTCAAATCCATTACAAACCGCTCGCTTGTAAAATCTTGTAAAAAGTTACAGCAGCTTTCACATTTATTTTTATCGGACTCACAACGGCAGCTTGTAAATTTACCTCGAGGTGTTTTGAAGAGGTTTAAATGCTCTTTGGGCAGATGGCCAGTGAAAATATCCAGTGAAAGCCAAACATGCAACAAGGAAAACTGATCTGTGAAAACTGGGGCACGGAGCCATGTTTAGTCCAAAAAACAAAAACAACGTGTGAATACATGATGAGTAAACAGCGCCTAACTTTACCACTGCCGTTTTTGTGGTTTTCAAAGCCCGAGATTCACGTTAGAGATGGTTTTGCGACGTCATGGCTCCATTTCGCAGGGGAGCTGTGCTAGTGGAAAAGCGACAAGCTTTAAGCAAGTCGAGCCGTGCCGAGCCGAGTCGAGTCGAACTCACGTGATGAAAAAGAATCATTAGCGGGCAAAATAGGCAACTCCCACCCTTTTCCCCCCACAGGACCCCCTCTATTTAGCACCTTGGTTTCAGGCACACACACACACACACACATACAATTAATGAGAGTATCAGCTGGCTGGGACAGTCAAACAGAGAACACTGTGTCTGCTGCTGACACTGGACACATCCACATCCACAGTGTGTCCACATACTGCTCCATATTGACAGGAACATATGGTCAATGGGACCAGAAATGACCTGGCCTCTGCTCTATTGAGTTTACTGTACACATATACTCTATGGCCAAAAGTTTGAGGACACGTGCATATCCATAATTTTCTCAAAAATGAACAATATTAATAGGAAGTTACTATTGTGCCAGCTTCTAATCTTCTACTCTTTCCACTAGATGTGGGAACATGGCCGTGATGATTTGATGGCATTCAGTCATGACGGATTTGGTGAGCTTAAGTAGCTCTAGATTATGCAACGCCAAGCCAACTGATCTGAAAATAAATCAGTGATGCTAGAACACAGCTGAAAACATTGCTCCATTGCTCCACAGTGTAATATTTGGGGGCTTTACATATCTCTGGCCCGATCTTGGCATTGGTTATGGTGACCTTAGGCTCATTTGAGGCTACTACAGAGCATCACATTCAAGAGGCAATGCATTCCTATGGAAATTGTGCAGCTAAATATTTGCAGCGACAATGGCACCTTTAAGTACAGATTTTTAAAATTGGGTTAAAGAGATGCACAGGCAAACCACTAAAGCTCACCCTGATCTGTCAGAAAATCAACACACCGCCGTCACCAGCTGGAAGCAGAACATTTAGAAGATATTTATTCCCACTCTCAGCTTGAAAACAACTTCAGAGCAGCGTTCTCTGGCACTCGCGCTCCTGTAACCTGTCATTAAACCACATCTGACTCCCATCTCCACCTTCTCTGACTCGCTTCTGCCTCCTTAACACGAGCCTCTGGGACCCGGAACACTTCAGAACCAGCAGGAGAACAGCAATATCAGAGTCTAAATGTGTCTCTCTCTTTCTCTGCCCCCTTTTTACTCTCACACCCGCTTATTCCTTCCCCTTCTCTTCTTTTAAATCTTTCTTCCTCTGTTCTTCCTTTCTCTCACTCACCCTCTCTCTACCTCCTGTCTTTGTCTCCCTCTTTTTAATCTCCACCTCTTCTCTCACCCTCCTTTTCACTTGCGATCTCTCTTTCTCACTCCCTCTACTGCCTCTTTCTCTTCCCCTTTTTTTACTCTATTCCTTTTCTCCCTCATTTTCACTGTCTCTCTCTCTCCTTTTTACTCTAACACTCTTCTTTCACGGCTGACTTGTTTCAGTTTCTCTCTCTCTCTCTCTCTCTCACACACACACAGACTAAGACATGGACTGCTCTAGTAAGGCTTTGTTTATGATTCACTGTGAAATTTTCTCTCTGAGAGTTTAATGTTTTGTATTAAAGGGGTTTGAAAGTAAAAACAATTCTCTCTCTCTCTCTCTCTCTCTCTCTCTCTCTCTCTCTCTCAGGGAGTTTTTCTTTCCAATGCCTCTTCTTTTTCTAATCCCAGTTAATCGGATCCCACTGAGAGCAGAAGTACTGGGCAGTGGTGTGGTCAGTCTGCAGATCTGCAGTGACCAGAAAAACTGTGCTGCTCTGAAAAACATAACACATACAAAATTAAGTATGGCCCAAAGTCAAAAACAAATAAGCAAAAAGAGAGAGAGAGAGAGAGAGAAAGAGAGAGAGAGAGAGAGAGAGAGAGAGAGAGAGAGAGAGAGAGAGAGAGAGAAAGAAAGAGGAGAGAAATGGAGAGGAGAGAGATTGGGGTGGGTTGAGGAGGGGAAGGAAAAGAGAGAGTAAAAGAAGACAGAAAAAGAGCAGAAGTGAGAAAAATATAGAGGGAGAGAAATAGAAGGAGAGAGAAATGGGGTCCTTGTATTGTATGACACTATTAATAGTCTCTGTGGAGCACAGAGCTCTCAGTGTGTCTTTAGCCCGGGCTCGGCTCATGGGTTAAAGATGGCTTTGTGAGTGTGCTGTGTGCAGCCCACTGTCCCACTGCGTTTACTGCAGACGCAGCGCATACAGAGTTGCTCTGAGAAGATAAATAATTTGTTCATCTTGAATTCTCTGAACTGCTGAAATGCCACTCTACACAGCCTCAGCGTAATGTGTAAACTCTGACTACGGTGGTGCCAGGATTTTTGGCCCTAAGTCTTTAAACTAGTGCAGAATCATTAGTTATTTGGGGAAAATTTTGCGGCTGGGAATTGAATGGTGCTTTTATTTTTTTTATTGTGAATAAATGCATATGATCGCTTCTGATTGGTCTGATTCACCTGCAGACACTTCACAGATCTGGGCCTTTGGGTTTAATTGACTTGCCTTGTGTGGGAAGCAGGTGGATCCAACAGAGACCCTCCCGATTCATACATGGTGCAGATGGAGGGACACAACTCGCAAATGCCTTGCTCTGAGTGGGTAGACTATATACAACACACCTCAGTCTAGCCATCCCCATGGGTTTCATAAGTGAAGAGATATGAATGTGCTTCCTTACAAATGTCCCTCTGATAAACTTGTCCAATCTGAACAGATACTGGGTCTACTTTAAGCTCAGTACTGATTCCAGGACTGATTCCAATATGACGTTTGGTGCTGCTGTGTGTATTGTGTAGTACACAGTTATAAACCTACGCTGACAGAGATGTGTCTCTGAACTGTCACTTTAAATCGAACTCAATCCCAAAACCAGCAGAGAGTGTGACTCACTTGTTTTTGGAAGAGATCTCCCACACGCTGGTGGTGACTCCACTGTTGCACTCTGGGTAAAAGTCCGTCGTAGAACTCTTTGTGGATCTCGTAGAGCTCAGGCACTTTGAAGAAGATGGTCTCGATCTGCTGGACGGTGAGGACCGGCTGGGACGTGGTGGCTGCGGCTTTCAGAGGCTTCATAGGCTGCAGGAAACAGATATGGTTTTTGGCTTTAAAAACGTCCTGGAAAACCCTTAAATGAGTGAAATTACTTTACACTTATATAGGGCCTTTCTAGACACCTTAGGACGCTTTACAATCCACACTGATCAGAACGCTCAATACACACACACACACACTGGCGAGAAGCGGCAGCGTACTCTCGACCAGGAACGACCGTCCACCTGGAGGACTGCATCGGGCACTAGGATTTCACCCAGGAGAGAGTGCTAATCCATATCTGGGCACACACACATTCACTCACACATACAGACACTCATTCACATACACACTCATTCACTTAAACACCAGGACAGTTATTGGAGAAGCCAATTATGGGAAACCCACGCAGACACAGAGAGAACACACCACACTCCTCACAGACAGTCACCCGGAGGAAACCCATGCAGACACAGAGAGAACACACCACACTCCTCACAGACAGTCACCCGGAGGAAACCCATGCAGACACAGAGAGAACACACCACACTCCTCACAGACAGTCACCCGGAAGAAACCCACGCAGACACAGGGAGAACACACCACACTCCTCACAGACAGTCACCCGGAGGAAATCCACGCAGACACAGGGAGAACACACCACACTCTTCACAGACAGTCACCCGGAGGAAACCCATGCAGACACAGGGAGAACACACCACACTCCTCACAGACAGTCACCCGGAGGAAACCCACGCAGACACAGAGAGAACATGGAAACTCCACCCAGATGGGACTTGAACCCAAGATCCCAGCGCTGGGAGGCGAACGTTTCACTGCATGGATTGGGTTAAATGCGCAGAGCAAATTCCTCTGTGTGCGAGCTCAGTGGCCAATAAAATTATTCTAATTCTGATTCCAATTCTAATAGGGTTGCCAGGTGTCTGGTTGGAAAAATCCCCGCTTTAGTGCAGCTTACATGCAATTCACATACTTGTGTGCTAGAGACACATATTATAGACATATGATTTATAGATGATAGAAAAATCCACTGAAAATTGTTATATATTCATCTGAGAGCGCTTTGGTACGTAAGGTACATACTGACGTTACGTGATCAGCTCTGGATCACAGACACCACTCCAACCCATCTAAAATGTACTGGATGGAGCTCTATCACTCCAGAAAACACAGCTCCACTGCTCCACAGCTCAGTACTGGGAGGATGTCAGGGATGATTTAATTTGTCATGGAACAGAAACTCAGCGACTGAAAAGGACTGGCTGGATTCAGCCTGATCTCTGAAATAGAAGCATTACGTCACTCAGTGCTCTAGTCATCACACACACACACACAAGGCTGCCTGCCAAACACAGATGTGGCCATTTTCTGTGGGATTTTCAGTGACATGACTCAAAAACTGCTCTCCTGTTCGCATCTTCAGTGTTGCTGCACAATTTTAAAAACATTAAATATTCATTTGTAGCAAAGGAAACATGGGAATGCTTGAAATTTTCATCGAGTTTAACTCTCTGACCACGGCACCACTGTCGGCTGGACGGTTTAGGTTTCTGGGCTATTCTATGTAGAATAACAAACACCGAATATCCTAAAGTCCCTAGACACCCTTTATAATTACCGAACACAACAACCTTAGCCCCGTGTTCTAATCCTATGCCAGTCCACTTCTTGTCATTGCACAAGCGTCGCTGAATCTCCCGCCCTGCTACGACACTCAATCATCTCAGAAAGAACTGATGCAACAGTCGGATTATCCAATCAGCGCTGATGCTATAAAAGCTGATATTTTAATAAGACTTTTATGATTTATGCTGCAGCTTTAGTACCACACATTTTTATTGGTGGAACCATATCTACTATGAAAATGCAGGAGAATACACAGAATAATATAAACATAATACAATAAACAGGAGGAATACTCTATGGCAACAAGAACTTAGACTGTGGAGATACAGAGATTTCTGCTTGAATGTCTAAATGATTAAATGTGACTGTCATTTCAGAATAATATGAAATAAAAGACAACTCCTACCATAGTTTTTACAGGAAAACCGGTTCCATCAAGAATGTGAACATCTACAATAATGATCTCACAAACAGTGTGTATCTGGAATAAACTGCGCCATTCAATTCAGGTGTGAGACCAATGGTGCATTATATGAAGGTAACCCTACTGGCAAATGCAAAGCAAACTTACAGAAAGAACTGTTTAACAACATGTAACTGCTTTATTGTTTCAGGGCCTGGAGGCACTAAATGATTTTACTTCTAAATAAAACGCTATTGCTGTGAATCTGAGTGAGGTAACAGCCATAAACGTGTGTCCAGTAGTTGCTAGATCTAAGGATGAGCAGGGAGCATGGGTGCAGCAATCTGAATATATCTTCTCACTACTGAACACAGTACATTGTAAGAACTCTTACCAGCAGCAGAGCCTCTAGGTGGCTGAGATAAGTCTCCTCACTGGCCAGGATTCCAGATAAAACCCACTTCCGCATCTCCAGCCCCTTCTCCAGGTCCAGCTCCGCCTGAACACAGAATAAAACAAACATTATCAAACCAATCATCCACTGAATGAACATAACCAGCAGGAATAAGCTCTTTGAGAGTTTAATATCAAACCAATCCTTAGTCTCTATTTATGGCAACTAGCAATAAGCAAGTTATAGTAGCTTAAATATAAATAAAATGAAGTAAGACATAATAGAAATGTAAGGGCAGCACGGTGGCTCAGCAGGTAGTGTCTTTGTCACACAGACTCCAGGGACCTGGAGGTTGTGGGTTCAAATCCCACTCTGGTTGTGTTCTCTCTGTGTCCATGTGGGTTTTCTCCCACCGTCCAAAAACACACATTAGTAGATGGATCGGTGAGGTGTGAGTGTGTGTGTGTGTGTGTGTGTGTGTGTTGCCCTGTGAAGGACTGGCGCCCCCTCCAGGGTGTGTTCCTGCCTTGCACCCAGTAATTCTGGGTAGGCTCCAGACCCATCACAACCCTGAATTGGATAGGGGTTAAAGACAATGAATGAATGAATAAATTAATGAGTAATAGGAATGTAATATATGCTATAACCATAGAATTATCCCAATAGGTAGTTGAACCCTGGTCTGCTATGTAGAACTCAATGATGTTACCCATTTTCAAACCAGATGTTTTAAGTTAACTGGATACTGTGGGGGTAAATAACTAAATATTGTAGTTAATATTATCTCCTCATGGGGCACAACATAGAATGGAACAGCAATGGCATAAAAATGCACCAAAAACGCTACAGGCAAACTACCATTCAGGTGCATTTTCAGGTTTCTGATGTTTACTACGATGATCTAATGCCTACAAATTAATTTACCAGTTCTGCGTTCACTGATGCATTGGCTAATACCACCACCTTCTAAAGTGAGTACCCACACCGAGCTACAATCCGAGTCCTCCACATCTCTAACATTACGTTTGCCAACATCGGTAACATGATTACCATCATAACATGCTGTGGATGACTGCATCCCCCAGTGCCACAAATGAGATTCCCATCACTGGCCATATTCTTTCACAGGTAGCAATAAAACCAGGTCATTAACATCTGCCAATATCATTGGTCGTGTGATACATCAGTCAGGCTCTAGTTCAATCATTCTGGTCTTTTAGAAGTGTACCACTGGGAACATGGGTATGCCTTAAGCCCAAACCGAGGTACACCAGTATTAAACTGCCTTCAGTATTAGTGTTGTTATTTTCTAACAGCAAATTAAGAGTTATTCCAGACTAAATATCACACTCAAATCTTTACCACTTCAACCCAACGAGTTTAATTCGACATATTTGTGGCAAAGATGAAGCCGATAGATAAAATTGTTAGTGAACTTTCTCGACGTCCACTCATTTTCTGAGCCAGGGAATGTGTGTGTGTGTGTGTGTGTGTGTGTGTAGTCTACTACCTACTAATGGGGGTAAATAAGCCTGAAATGCTCGTTTCCATGGCCACTGCTCAGGTAGTGAGAACAGCAGATGTTAGTGAGACTCTCCAGGGACGTTCAAGTCCAGTACTGAAGAGCTACATTTTCTTTTCTCTGGATTATTCCTCTGCCTTTGATAATGTCCTTGTGCTGGCACGCATTTATGAATTTGAAAGCCCGATATCCAGGATAGAATGCATATATCCATACACACACACACACACACACACACACACACACACACACACACACACAGAGATGATGACGCTACGTACATTTTGGCAGCTGCTACAAATATGGGCTGTATTCATTGGCATTTATTTCCATACCAAAATTCCTGTATAAACCTACACAGGGTTTATCATCTGCTTGGCCCTTAGTTGGGGATTAAATGAATCCTGGAGTTTTAAAAGGAAGCATATCCTACATTTTCACTGGATTTTGTGAGGGTTCGTGTCCAGAATTCTCATCATTCATTTCTACCCTTGATGATTGTTTTACGTTTATACTGACACCTAGTGTCTTGGGTGTATCATGGATTCTGTACATAAACATGGCAGTGCCCATGCAGGGGACCCACCCTAGGAAGCATACTGATTCATTCAAAGATTACAAAGCTAGTTGACTCTTCATCACATATGAACCGCACTCTGTGGGACAATTATTAAAATAATAATCTATGAATTTTTAATGCAGTTGACTCTTTTGTGATGGTAAAATTCACTTGTTGCAGTCTTTAATAACAGCACATAGTCTGAACAAATATATTTCTTATAAATCTAACATCCAAATATTGATAATTGTCGTGGAAATTCGTTCAGTGTCAACAGCTTCATGTGACTGTAAATGAAATGCTTTCTTTTGAAAAAAATAATTTAAAACAAGCCAAGAAAACAGGCTTTCCACGCTGTGGGTCTTTTAAAGATGCCAGCTGGCCGGTTCTGCATCCTGCTTTTTCTGAAAGAGAAGTGAAGGTGTGTTTACTTAATCACGCATCACACTGGCAACACACACAGTTGTGGAGGTGGATACTGCCTCAGCGTTTGTATCACAGTGAAGGAAATAAACTTCACATGACTGAACAGGGAAAGTTATGGTGGCCCAGTGAGTCAAAACACAGCAACCAAACGACATAGAGAAACATCAGTGGAGAATACAAATACCAAACGTTTGCAGAAACAAGATTGTGAAATATCTGTGGAAATCCATTGCCCATGGAATTAAACAATCTAGAGCAGCTAAATATCTAAAGTCATCAGGTCACTGCCAAGTGGAGGCCAGAGGGTTATAAAGCCCCCTGCATTTCACACTGTAATAATGTGTTCTCATCTTTTGTTTGCAGTCAAGAAGAGTTTTGAACAACTGTAAAACATAGTTCCCAAAATATACTTACTGCACTCATACGGATCGTTTATCATTATATATAATGAAGCAAAGGTCCACAGCCGGTTATCACTGTATCAACATTAATTATGAATTATTAGCCAAAAACATCTACAGTTTGACTTCACATAAATAAATATGTTTATAAATTTCCAATATTTTATAATGGAGAAATGTCATGACAAAGAGGAGCTAACCCTGAGAGCGTGATTCTTAATTCTGAAGGTGGAAGAAACAAAGCAAGTGTTTATTCATGATCTTTAGGCAGCAGCCTCCTCTCCTTAGGGAAAATCCTTCCATCTCCTGACTATCATCTTTTATTCATCCACATATTTATTAATGAAAATCCTCTCTGGCTTTGGGTACAGAGGTGAGCAGAGCCCTCCTCGCTGATAAAAAAAAGAGCTTTCATTTCCACACGGTTTCATTTCATTTCATAATGAGAGAACATTATTTCATCCTCAGACCACATCAGAGGAAAAAATTACTGATTAAAACCCAGTGCATTTAAAAACCACCACAGAATTAGGACATGGGACATAAATTCATTCATTTATTATCTGTAACCCTTATCCAGTTCAGGGTCGCGGTGAGTCCAGAGCCTACCTGGAATCATTGGGCGCAAGGCGGGAATACACCCTGGAGGGGGTGCCAGCCCACCTACCAACGTGTGTTTTTGGACTGTGGGAGGAAACCGGAGCACCGGGAGGAAACCCACGCAGACACAGGGAGAACACACCACACTCCTCACAGACAGTCACCCGGAGGAAACCCACGCAGACACAGGGAGAACACACCACACTCCTCACATACAGTCACCCGGAGGAAACCCACGCAGACACAGGGAGAACACACCACACTCCTCACAGACAGTCACCCGGAGGAAACCCACGCAGACACAGAGAGAACACACCACACTCCTCACAGACAGTCACCCGGAGGAAACCCATGCAGACACAGGGAGAACACACCACACTCCTCACAGACAGTCACCCGGAGGAAACCACCGTGCCGCCTTTCCTGCTTTAATGAAGGTTGTATTATCTTTCTAATAATCAGTTTTCTACAGCGTAGCATTCATATCACCAGCAAATAAAAGTGTCTTCTATAAGTTATAGAATAAAAGGAAGGGTGCTATAAGTTAAGGTGTGGTTTTATTTATTGTGTTTTATATGGTTTTATTATTAATGCCCTGTCACCTCAAATGGAGAAAATATGATGTGTTTTTATAAAATTAAGCCTCACAACATTTTGCAAAAATATTGCTTAATAATGGCAATAGATTATATTTGAATTTGCATATTTCTGTGAGGATTTGATGACAGCCATGAGGACATTATTGAGCTCAGGTACTAAAGTTGGAGGATTAGCATGAAATGAAGTGGCATGACCTGGAGTGTCCAAAGGTGCTCAATGCAAAAACAGGCTAATCGCGTACAAACCCTTCCAGCATTGGGCTGTGGAGTGGTGGAACTGCATTTACTGAAATTATGTGCTTCCATCCGACACGTCTGGGAAGAGTTGGCAATCAAAACCTCATGGCAGTGTTGCAGTACATAATAGAAAATAATTTTCTGGTGAATAGATGCTGTGGCTGAAGCAAAAAAGGACAAAATACCCATTAATAATTAACACCCTTCACTTAGTCTTCAAAACCTTCCCACAGAGCAATATCCCGGTTCTGTGGTGGTGACAAGAAAGCCCACATGTAAGTAATTGCAGACCACTATTCCAGAGGGAAGAAGATGTGCGTGCTTGCCTATAGCATCTCTCTGAAGATCCCTTCCCTCAAAGCCTTCAACTCAAAGCAGAGGTTTACTCAACAAATCCCTCCGCAATTCCATGCTCCTACAGCCGTGTGTACATTAGATTAAAGCCCGGCCCAAGCTGCGTGGACACGTATGAGTAGGAGTTATGAACACACTCTGCATTCCCAGTGTTAATTAAGACTCATGCGAGAGCTGAAGTCAGGGGTCAAAGGGTAGAGGCAGCCCCTGAGAGGACGCTTAAACTCCGGCAAGCCTCAGGACAGAAGAGTGGTGGTGAACGCATCAATCATTCAAACAGTCAATGGCTATGAAGGAGCTGGGGGAGGGGCCTATACCATCACTGTGTAATTACGGACCGGGCCATAAAGTCACACCCACTTCTAAACACTCCACAGAGGAGAACTAATTTTCAATTAGAGCAGGTGTGAGCTCAACTGTGCAGGGCAAGCCAGTTCTGGTGGTCCTGAATGAGTATTGTCAGTATAGAGGGGACTGTATATGTGAAACACTGTATTAGAACGGTTAACTGATTTTCCACAGTAGGGTTGAGCGAAGAGGAAAGGTTCCAGTGTCAGAAACTGAACAAAGGCCATTAAACTGTGAAACACACCTGGGCCAAAAAGCTTTCAAGGTAATAAATAAGATAATATAATGGATAACGGTGCCCAGGGGGTTGACCTGTATCACACTCACCGCATTAAAAAATAACTGTTACTCAATCTTTGCTGCTATGTGATTGACTGGTCTTGTTTTTGCCAGCTGGAATGGAAACAAAAGCTCTCTGCAAGCAACAGCACACAACCATAAGATTAAGTGCATTCACTGACTGATGTTACAGCTATAATATTATCATCCCTCATTCATCTTGTGTAACTGCTTCATTTTGATCTGAATCATGGTGGGTCTGAAGCGCAAGGCAGGACCAGACCCAGGACGGGGAGCCTGTCCATCACAGGGCATCACAAACTCACACAGCCAAGCCACCTACCGACAGGTGTTATCGGTGAACACACAAAGCTCCTCACAGACAGTGTCCCAAGGTGAGGATCAATCCCAGTGCCGCTATGTGCAGCGTCACCATGCTACCTTTATAATGTTATGATGTAAACGCTGTGAGTCGGCCCAGTGAGTCAGCCTGAGTACTTTTCTTGTGTTACTGTCCAGATACTATCCTTCACATTCACTCTGGTCTACTGATGAGCATTTGCTTTCTGTTGCTTCCATCGAATTACACACATATAATGAAAGGGCTTTCAGTTTTGCAGACAACAAAGATTTACATCCACTTTATCTCTGCATGCATCCTTCACTTTCTACACTGATTGGACAATGAAAGTGAAACACCTGGTTTTAGACCACAGTAATTTATTAGCATGGTGTAGGGCCTCCTTTTGCGGCCGATACAGCGTCAGTTCGTCTTGGGAATGACATACACAAGTCCCGCACAGTGGTCAGAGGGATTTGAAGCCATTCTTCTTGCAGGATAGTGGCCAGGTCTCTACGTGATGCTGGTGGAGGAAAACGTTTCCTGACTCGCTCCTCCTCCAAAACACCCCAAAGTGGCTCAATAATATTTAGATCTGGTGACTGTGCAGGCCATGGGAGATGTTCAACTTCACTTTCATGTTCATCTAACCAGTCTTTCACCAGTCTCGCTGTGTGTATTGGTGCATTGTCGTCCTGATACACGGCACCGCCTTCAGGACACAATGTTACTGGTGCAATACTGGTGCAATGTGCAGTTAATGAAGATTGTCCACCAGGCTGCTCCAATTTAGCCATGAAACCTCCCACACTACAATAACAGGTGTTTCAGTTTCATTGTCTAACCCCTGGAGAATGAGCAGTCCTAAAAGTGGGTAATGCTTATGTCACTATTACCCTGACCAATCACAAGGCTACCATAGCCACGCCTCCTCTCAGAGTTGAAGAGACCGCTGAGCTAAAGCTTAGGAGCCATCTTAGCGTAAACAGCAGTCTGTTCTCCAGTGATCGAGAGCCATCAGTCACACGGTCATTAGCATTGGAACACACCCACACCGTTCTCAGAGAGTTCCGAGGAGTGTATTTTGGTCATTTTTGAGGAGAGATTTATCATATCTCTTTGTGTTTTTTATGTAAACTTTGCTTAAAGTTTCACAAAACACCCAAAAAAAAATCTAAATTTCAAATAGTTCCCGATATCAATTTGAAGATTACTGTTTTTAATTTATAGTTTAAACACTGTGTGTTGCTTACTTCCTTGGTGTTATTTTGTTATAGCTGTGTAATTTATATTTTCTGTAACATTTATCTTGTTTTACACTGGTTTCTTTGCACTGTAAAGTGTCCTTGAGTGCCCTGAATGTGCGTATACATTAAATTCAATTACTACTACTATTAAACACACATGCTGCATTGTGCTTATTTCATGTCTAGAGAGTAATCTGTAATGTCTGTGATGAAAAAGGTATCAGCTGAGGAAAAACACTAAAGACTTTTACCTCAGCTCACCCCCAGACCATTCAGCATCCTGTTTTGTGTAGCAGATGATGTGTAGGTGCAGGCAAAAATGGTGTACCACAAGAGCAAGCCAAGGGGAAACGTCAGAATGCATCTGCTAACAGAGCTGATGATCAGAACCAAATATTTTTGATTCTTGCAGCTAGGGCTGGACAATAATTCAGTTTCATTTTATATCGCAATATAAAATGTTTAATAACAATGATAAGATTTTTAAACACATTTTCAATATATTTCAATATATTTACAGCATCTGTCACTGACTGACGGTCAATACAGATGCTAGAGTTCAGAATCCTCAATGTTCAAATTTGTTTTAAAATATTAATACTGTGGAACCTCTACCTACGAACTTGATCCGTTCCGTGACTCGGTTCGTAAGTGGAAAAGTTCCTTTCTCGAGTCTATTTTCCCCGTTTAAAATAATGGAAAAGCAATTAATGCAATCCAGCCCCCACCCCGAAAGTCACCCTTTTTGCACTGATATGTGTTTACAAAACTAAAAAAAAAAAATAAAAGAGAAATACAGTGGTAACAGTAATAAAAAAGAACTAATAAAGTTGTAAGTGGTTACACATCGCTACCTTGAAGACGTGACGACTGTCTGGAGGAGTAACACAGGCACTGGCTGTATGACGGGAGGTGGGGGGGGGTGGAATAACGGAGAGTAGGCGGTGAATGTGGGGAGACGAAGCGTAGATACGGCTTAACTTAGAACGAATTTCGATGTCTGCTATTTACACTAATGCTAAAATGCTAAAGCTACAATGTGCTAATCTTAAAAGCTCACTCAAGTCTGGGCGCTGGGAGACTCGCCTATTGGGGTCAGTGGCCATTTCCAGCCGCCGGCTCGGAGGAGGCTCGGGTTCGTTTCTAGAGTCGTGGTTCGTTGGTGGAGGCAAAAAATATTCAAATGCCCGGTTCGTATCTTGGAAAGCCAAGAGATTCATGTTTGACGGTGATGTCATGTTTCTTGACAGTTCTCTGTGGCTTTTATGTTGTTTATATGAATATAGGAATTATATCATATTGACTGAAATTTTGAAGTATATCTTGATATAAATTTTGGCTGTATCGTCCAGCCCTGAACAAAATAATGATACACAGAGTGGGTGGCTGCTTGTTTTCTGATAACTCTGAACAGCTGAGAGTGCAAAAGAGACCATGTACATGTGGGCAGATTATCTGGGGCTGAGATTAGTAAACGGAAAATAAACAACGTCTGTATTAGAAAAATTAAAAAATCTATTTGAATGAGATGTAAAACATAGATCCTGAAAAACTGAAACAGGATTCATTCATAAAAACACCTGAGGACCTGGCATACATGGGCAGCAGTTACAGAACCTGAACATCAGAACGTGTAAATCCACCAAAGGTGAACAGGTTTGGGCCTGGCCAGTACTTCGATGGGAGACCTCTTAGGAAAGCTTGGGTTGCTGCTCAAACAGCGTTGGTGGGGCCAACTGGGGGCGCTGTCTCTGTGGTCTGTGTGCTTTGACTGGGACACTGCACTGAACAATTGGCACAGTCCTTTGGATGAGATGTAACACTGAGGTCCTGACTCAGGGGTTATGAAACATCCTGGGGCATTTCCTCAAAAAGTGTTGGGGCGTGACCCTGATGTCCTTGTAGATCTGCCACTGTGGACAAGTCTGGCCTCCTATTCAGTCCCATCCTCAAATAAACTGGCTCTATTCCTCTAGTCTCCTAACAAACTAAGAGTTAATGTGTGGTGTGGTGTGGTACTGTCAGGGATTGACTGCTGTGGCCTCATTCAGATGGATGCCGGACATTAGTGGAGGCTGAGGTGACTCAACCATGTGTTTTAGTATGTAAATTCTACAAAAGCGCTACGTAGGTGTAACTATCAATCATTTAATCATTCACCTGAGAGTATCATAGACTAAAGTGAGTGACTGATATGACAAATAGTATGAGATAATTAACATAAATAAGTATTTGTGATATTCCCCGGACTCTCGGCTTGTGGGATTGTGCACTCACAGACTTGGCGGACTCCAAGGAACCGGAGGAGAGCGTGTCTCTGCTGCTGCGGCTCTTGGAGCTGAGGTAAGGCGAGGAGGATGGAGAATCGTCGATGTAGGGCAGGATGTCATGGTGGCGTCTTTGCTCCTCGGCCCGGTCAGCATCGTAACCGTATGTAGGCGGGGTCCCAGTGAATGGACCATCTGAGGAAAGAGGGAGAGACAAGGATTAGGAGTTTTTCCCCATAGTCATTCAGAGCATGTTAGTAACACTATACTTTCAGAATTCATGTTCAGAAATGCATAGGCGAAACGTAGCCGAACGTAGTGTTTGAATCTTGTCCAAGGACTCGTAATGATGTGGTATGGTGTGTTATTCAGACAGGGGCTCGAACCCCTGTCCTGTACACAGAATGACGGAGTACTGCCCAATACACCAACAACACCAACCACTGTACTGTAATTAATGTGTTGCAAATGATCACAGCCACTATAAATATCATTTTACCGTCCAACAAAACCAGTTTTACAAAAACTGTACCTTGTAAATATTAGTCAACATGTCTGTACACTTTTGTTTTAGGGCAGAAAGTCTTAGGTAACCCTCCTCAGACCACCCTGTACGTTTTTGTGCTGGTGAGGTCAAAGCATTCAGCCACACAATCCAAACTCTGTCTGCGGGAAGACATTGACATTTAGCATTCTTCAGCCCACAACCAGAAAGACAACATCCAGACATACACAGCAAGATACTCACCCACTCTGTACCAAATACTAACCAATGGCAGATGATAGAGAAACGGAGTACAGTAAAACAGAACACAATGGAATGAAGTCAATAAGCTATGCTTCCCACTACAAAAGCATCTTTGGGGTTTTCCTATGTGGGTGAATAGTGGTGCTGATTGTGGCGTGTGTCGGTGGGTACATTTGTGCATCTCACTCAAATATGTTCATATCTATAAACATACTGTGTACATAAATATGGAAGAACCCCTCTTTAGCCCAGCGTACATACACCTCTTCTGCAAATCTCCACATATTAGCCCCTCAAGGCCTTTATTCCTCCTTCGTCTTTGTCATCAATTCCTGAAACTCAATTCCTGAAACCGAGTGACCCACTTTCACTTGGCACACAATGATAATTTCATTTTGATTAAATGATACACAGCACTGAGCCTTAGAACAGACGTCTGTTGTTATACTCAAACACAAAATCTATGGCACCACATGCCTTAGTGCTAGGAGGCGTAGTGTTTAAGAGAACTCCCAGTAGGTAAGTGGCCTTTCTCACGTTGCTGTGTGTGGTCAAAACCAGGATCGGTTTCTCTTCCCAGTACCTCCATTAATAGTTTGCAGCATTTTGTCTTAATACATGAAGGTTGGTATATTCACAAATAAGTGTTAGTTTTTCCCACTTTCCCACTCCTAACGTCTCTGGTAATACCCACATAGCAGCATGGCACTAAATGTATGTCTAAATCATCACCAACAAATCCCACAAAGAGCACAGTTCTTAAATATCCTCTAATAGATTTACTTCTGTTGTTTCTGAGTTATTTACATAACTGAAATAGTAGCAGCAGCCCTTTTAATATCTATATTAGGTCTATACTTTTGTTTGTTTTGTATTAGATACCGCAAAAACAAATCTATTTGAGATTGTTTAACAGACGTACATGGTCTGGGGCAAATGTGTGCTAATTTAGGCTACAAATGTACACAGCGCTAAGTTGGTAAGCTATTAGCGTCTGTTATTTGTTAGCTACTCTTGCCTCTTAGCCCCAGTGTAAAAATAAATAGCAAAAAAAAAATATTCCAAAACAAGTCTTAGCTGATTGAGTACACTTGGAATGAAATGAGGATTGTAATTTAGGGTTTTGGCTAACACCATGAATTTAACCTTAGCCAGAGCTTAAGTAAAATTAGAACAAACCACCCACAGACCTCACGAGATGAACAGGAATGTTCCTGCCTCTCCTAAATAAATAATTTTCTTAAATTAACTGTTAAAACATACAGACTATTGAAACTACATTCCACATTCCAAAGTACCATTTGGCTGATTTCATTGTATGCTAAAGCTAACAACAAACCCCAAATCAATACGACCCAGGTTCTTAAGTCAGTCGGTTAATTTAATCTGTTGAAGGAGCTAATCACACATTTTCTCAAATTATTTTTTATCTTGTTATGAACAGATATCTCGAGGCCTGGATGTATCAGAGATTCCGTACTAAACATGTTTTAAACATGGCTGCCCCATGCAGGGTGTGACTCTATGGAGCATAAGCTTCGGTCATAGATAGATAGATAAATACCAGAGGGAAATTTGTGGTAATAACTCATGGACTACAAAGCAATTTGATTATTTTTTATCTCCTGTGAGTTATATTTATAATATTATGTTACATGAATTCAAAGCAGTTAGCAAACTGCAAACTGATTCACTGAACTTTACACACACACACACACACACACACACACACACACACACACACACACACACACACACACACACACACACACTCAAAGTGAGATCAAATTGCTAATGGATGCTCTACCACAGAAGCAGAAAACATGATAGCAGCTCTTGAGAGAACATATTGTGTAAAGTACATGATGAAATGATCCTGCTTTAAATGGACACCAACTGCATTTACTTTTAATTTTTACCATGTATAAAACCCAATCCCGTCTAAACACTTTAACACAGAATACCCACTTATAGTAATTCAGTCAGTATTTTAATTCCAACATTATTTTTATACCATGAAATGTAGGTTGATTGACGTAGAAAATGCTAAGCTATAAACTTTGTTCTTAATAGGACAAATCTGAGATTTTTTTGTCTACCGCTTATCCAGTTCAGGTTCGCTGTGAGTCCAGAGCCTACTCAGAATCACTGGGCGCAAGGCAGGAACTCGACCTGGAGGGGGCGCCAGTCCTTCACAGGGAGACACGCACTCACACCTACGGACATTTTTTGAGTCACCAATCCACCTACCAACGTTAGTCTTTGGACCATGGGAGGAAACCGGAGCACCCGGAGGAAACCCACGCAGACACAGGGAGAACACACCACGCTCCACACAGACAGTCACCCGGAGGTAACCCACGCAGACACAGGGAGAACACACCACACTCCTCACAGACAGTCACCCGGAGGAAACCCACACGGACACAGGGAGAACACACCACACTCCTCACAGACAGTCACCCGGAGGAAACCCACGTGGACACAGGGAGAACACACCACACTCCTCACAGACAGTCACCCGGAGGAAACCCACACGGACACAGGGAGAACACACCACACTCCTCACAGACAGTCGCCCGGAGGAAACCCACGCAGACACAGGGAGAACACACCACACTTCTCACAGACCGACACCCGGAGCGGAACTCAAACCCACAACCTCCAGGTCCCTGGAGCTGAGTGACTGCGACCTACCTGCTGCACCACCGTGCCCCCATTATACAATTTGACTTTTTATTTATTAAACACTTATATGAACTAATAATAACATGGTTTGTTTGCACTGCAGACCATACTGTTACTCAGCACTTCATTCATTCATTGCTCTCTAGCAGCTCAACCCAGAGACAACACACTTACACAGAGAACCAACAGTGTCTAAATTAATTATATACGGGGGTTTTTCTTCCAGTAATACTCTCAATAAAAATGTACAGCGTTTAACATTCAGTTCTTTTGTTTACAATCATCCCGTGTGCCTATATTTCTAAGTCATCTGTGTGCCAGCTGTGTATGTTAGTGTGTGTATGTGTATGTGTGTATGTGGTAACATAGAAAGCTGGGCAAATAAGACCTCACTGCATGAGCCCAGAGTCACGGAAGCCTCAACACCATAAAACTCATCCCCCCCACTCATCTCTTCACCATCCCTCCATCCTCACTCTACTCCTCTTTATCTGTCTCTTGTATTCCTTCGTTGCCCCACATATCTGTTTCCCTAACCCAGCTCATGCTGCTGTGTGCCCATGTGGGATCATCATCATTATCATCATCACTGTCTCAGGAACCAAAGGCAAAATCTCCATGCTCAATGCCAACTGTGGGCTAGAGGGGCATAAAGCCCTCCAACACTGACCTATGCAGCAGTGGAGCCAAGTTCCCTAGAGTGATGGAGCTCCATCCATTATGTTTGTGATGAGTTGGAGTTGTGTTTGTGATCTACAACTACTCAGCCAACATCTGTAACTCATTTTCCTACTGTTTACGACAATAAATGCAATCGGATACGAACAGCACATGTTCCGCCATCCAACACAAAGCCTTCAGAGAGGAATGCAAATGTCTACAAACTTTTGACCATGTAGTTTATGTAGTACACGGGATCAAAAGCATTACACCAGGGGGTCTAAGCTTAATCCACACATTTGACTGAAAGGAGAGACAATGGGGATGTGTGAATAAACAGCTGTCAACTACTGTGTCTTGCTCCATCACTCCCAGAGCTTTTCGGGGCTGGGAGGGGGTTGAAATGGGTAGTGGAAGGTAGTGGGGGCAGGGGTTTGGAGCGCGATTGTCTGGGTCAGCGAGATACATAGGACACACCCACTTCCTGCCTTGTGCTGCAGATTCAATTTAAGTGCTGAAAAAACGTGACAGAAATTCATGTGAGTACATGTGTGAAGAGGCAAAGACAAAGACATCTCAAGGACAAAAAGGCACCCTGTTCTCCCCTGTGCCGCCATATCCCCAAATATGAAATTTAAAAGCAATTTAACCCTGCGAGGAAAAGACTGTAAAGAGTGCAGTTAAAATTAAAAAGCTCCAGAACTGCCACCGGCAATAATCGAAAAAAGCACTTGGATTTAATTTGACAAGCGTCACTGCAGAGACGGTGGATGCTGCAACGACGGCAAGATTCGAGATGTTGGAACAGCTTAATGAGCCAAGGCCTCTTGTGACATAGGGAGAAAACGCAGATGAGGAACAAATCAGTTTCAGAGCTCTAAGAGCACTAAGATTTTGTGGAAATCGGATGCATTCTGCTTGAGTGTTATGAAGAAAACTGGTGCAGGAGCTTAATTGTGTCATTTGAAGGCCTTGTGCATCTCCCTGGACATCTGTGGACAGTCTCACACACTCACCCAGTCACACACACACACACCTGTGGACAATTACGCACAGCCAGTGCAGCTACTAATATGTTTGTGGATTTTGAAAGGAAACCAGAGCACCTGGAGGAAACCCACACAGTCACATGGAGAACACACAAAACCCCTCAAAAGCAGTGACCCTTGCCAGGGTTCATAGCCCGAACCCCAAAGATCCTGGAGCTGTGCAGCTGCAGCTTGTTGAACCACGTGCCGCCCAATTCCTAAAAGATTAGCTACTCATTTTCAACAGGAAACTGATTACGTGGTCACTCTACACCCTGCGTATACACAAGGTAAAGCTTGTCCAGTGTTGCAACAGTGGCTATACACTTGTAGTGTGTGTGGAATGCTTCAGCCAAATACACTGGGATCTGACCACATCTAAAAGAAGTGAAAATTGTGAATATAAACCGAGCCGTGCAAAAACAAGCCAGGAATAAAGCAGCTGAATCCTTTTTTGTTTCCTGAGGTAATCTCTTATCTCACTGCCATACACATCCTGAGAGATAGTGAGAGCCTAGTGAGTTCAGAGAGTATGTGTACAGTGGTGGTGTGTACAGTGCTGGGCAGGAATCAGGAAGGCAGCCAAGGCCTGTGGCCTCCCACTGAGAATTTAATCAGCCTTTGTCTCCGAGTGAAGAGAGTGAATAACAACACACTGGGAGCAAGCCTGCAATCAACACTACACAAACATCACTGCAGCATCCTGCACACTTTCTCTCGCCCTCCTTCTCCTGTTTGTTTCTCTCTAGCTCTCTATCCCTGCAACTTCTGTCTCTAGCATTCTCCTCTTTTGATTTTCATATTCAGCGAAGGGCAAAATGATACATACAGAAGTTCTATAGCATCTTTATTAGCTGTTTGCAATGAGAGAGAGAGTAAGAGCGAGTGAGAGAAAGGAGGGGTGAAGGGAGAGTAGGGATAGAGAGTGAGATAACGAGTGTGAAAGATGACAGGCCTAAATTCAGCCTTGTAGATCAGCTCTAAACTCCACTGATTCATCTTTAAATGTCTCTTCTTCCATGTTTACGTAATGCATCTCTTTTCTCTAAACATGCAATGTTTCAACTAACTACACCATGCTTTAAACACCATGCCATGCCTAATGCCAAAGGAGCGTAAAACCACATGAGCAGTGGGCTGTGTGTGTCTATGTGTGTGTGTGTGTGTGTGTGTCTATGTGTGTGTGTGTGTGGTGGAAATGTGGATTCTTTGGAATGATGGATCACAATCCAATAGGTTTGGTGCGAGTTGTAGAGGTGTTTCTGATCACGACGTAATCATCCAGCTTCAGTACCGGACCCCACTAATGTCCTGGAATGCTGAATGCTGCTTAAAGTTAGAACATAGTTCTGTCAAAACCAAGCCAAGTCCGTGCCCTCTGTTCCCAGCGGGGGGTAATTAACGATGTCACTCTGGATGATTGAAGCCCCCAGGAACACCGCTCCTCTAATCGAATCAGAGCTAACTTGGTTAAAACAGAGGAAATTCCGAGACGTGTCTAAAAACAGAAAGGAACACAGAGCAGGGACTTTCTTATCAAACATCCCGCCCCAAAAGGACACTTATCAGCTCCTAAATTTAACTCACATGGCACCTGGTTATTCTTTAGCATGAAAAGTGGCAGCAGTGGGACCCAGGCCAGTACGTCCAAGGGCTGAAACTTGTGAGGGGGGGTGGGGGGGGTGCAGAGTGCGAGAGCGAGAGAGAGAGAGAGAGAGAGTGAGGAGGGAATGACAACAGAACAAAAAAAAAACATTTCAGAAAAGGCAAATTTTAAATGATAAAGTCATAGAAAAAAATGAAATGAAAATTCTTGGCTCTAAACAAGGACAAACATCAGGACTGAAACAAAAGTAAAAAGACAGAAAAAAAGCTTGACAAAAACATATAAAATACATTTTAAGCTTTTTAATACTGGAACATTTTGTTGCCAGATCCTTTTAAATGATACAGCAGCTACAATCTGGTGAAAGTCCACCTTAAATAGTGCAGCCATTATAAATTTAAGGATGTCCATCAAATGTTCTGTTCTGTTCTGTTAAATAGTGGAAGAGAGAGAGAGAGACCTGTTCTAATGGACTCTACATGGCTCTATTTTGCTCTACTCACTTTTTCTGCGGTTGGTTTTCTACTATAAAGCCCCACCGTCCTGAAATATAGCCAGTGACATCACAATACACAATCTCTAATGGGAACAATAGACTTTGGAAACCATAACAACATTGGCAGTCATGTTCAGTGTAGTTTACTCATTGTGTATTTGTATATTGTTGTTATTTGGGACTGAACACCTGTTTGTGCTGGATGTGTAGACAAGTCTCTCTGGCCAATCAGCACTTTGCATGGTTTTCACGTCACAGTTTAGTCCCTACTCAGCTCACTTGGAACCATGAGTGAGCAAGTACTAAAAAAAGAGCCCGGTTCTAGGTACCAGATTTGCCTAATGGAAAAACAAAAGAGCCGAGTCTATTTGAATAGGGTCTATGCAGTGGAAAAGCTCAGAGAGAGAAAGAGAGAGAGAGAGAGAGAGAGAGAGAGAAAGAGAGAGGAGAGAAAGAGAGAGGAGAGAGGAGAGAAAGAGAGGAGAGAGAAGAGAGAGAGAGAGAGAGAGAGAGAGAGAGAAAGAGAGAGGAGAGAAAGAGAGAGGAGAGAGGAGAGAAAGAGAGGAGAGAGAAAGAGAAAGAGAAAGAGAGAGAGAGAGAGAGAGAGAGAGAGAGAGAGAGAGAGAGAGAGAGAGAGAGAAGAGAGAGAGAGAGAGAAGAGAGAGAGAGAGAGAGAGAAAGAGAGAGAAAGAGAAAGAGAGAGAGAGAGCCACCGACAGATGATCTGTCAGAGGTAGGGGCCTCAGTGGGGAATGGGGGCCCATATCAGATGTGAATATGTCACTTCTGTCAGACTCCTTAAGTGCTACATGGTTTATATTTCCCAGGACATCACAGTGGGCTGAGGGTGGTCCGCCAATTCTTTGATCACAGAGGCGAGAGGCTGTGATTTCTCGGCGGACATTTCACCAAAGTCGCCTTATTAGCACATCCCGTCATCTACAGATGATACTTTGTGCACATTCTGACCCATTACCAACCTTCACACAGTTGGCAGTTACACCATAATTGCAACTCATTAGAGGCTACAAGTTCAAACATGGGTACTATGAATAATATAAAGGGTACTAATGGCATGAGTGATGGCAATACATTATTTAAAGGGGTAATAAGTCATTTCCTCCAATGATTTTTTTCCTCATGCAATAAAACAGCCATTATCCTGACACCTAGGTTCTGTCCCAAAACCTAGTGAGCTGTCTAACTAGAAAGCATTTTATGTCGTAGTGTGTACCCTCCAGACACGGAGGCTGTCCCAATTCTTAGGCACCTCATTATGTTGTCTACTAAGATATCTTAATCTCGCCGGAGTTTAAGGCAGCGTCGGACCCTTCCTCAGCTGTGAAGACAATCCCATGGTGCAACACCAGAACAACTCCTGTCTGTTTCGCTCTTCTCCCAGAAATTATTAAAATTGTGATAAAAAAAACGGGAATATTAGAATCCACCGAGCTGAAATGCTGAGGCAACTCTAGCCACTGAGGTAAAAAACAGTAACTACAGCGTCTCAATAATCTTCCTAATGACGACAGATGACTGTTAGAATATGCTGGCAACTTAACAGCTGTCTACACAGTCAGTGCCAACCTAGGCAGCTCACTAGACTTTGGGACAGACCCCTAGTGTCCTGGAGTCCTGAGAGTCAGGGCGGCACTGCAGGTAGAGTTTCTGTCACACAGCTCCAGAGTCTGTCAATGTCTGAGGAGTTTGGTGTGTTCTCCCTGTGTCTGCATGGGTGTCCTCCAGGTGACTGTCTGTGAGGAGTGTGTTGTGTTGTCCCTGTGTCTGTGTGGGTTTCCTCCGGGTGACTGTCTGTGAGGAGTCTGGTGTGTTCTCCCTGTGTCTGTGTGGGTTTCCTCTGGGTGACTGTCTGTGAGGAGTGTGGTGTGTTCTCCCTGTGTCTGCGTGGGTTTCCTCTGGGTTACTGTCTGTGAGGAGTGTGGTGTGTTCTCTCTGTGCCTACGTGGGTTTCTTCCGGGTGACTGTCTGTGAGGAGTGTGGTGTGTTCTCCCTGTGTTTGCGTGGGTTTCCTCCAGGTGACTGTCTGTGAGGAGTGTGGTGTGTTCTCCCTGTGTCTGTGTGGGTTTCCTCTGGGTGACTGTCTGTGAGGAGTGTGGTGTGTTCTCTCTGTGTCTGCGTGGGTTTCCTCCGGGTGTCTGTCTGTGAGGAGTGTGGTGTGTTCTCCCTGTGTCTGCGTGGGTTTCCTCTGGGTGACTGACTGTGAGGAGTGTGGTGTGTTCTCCCTGTGTCTGCGTGGGTTTCCTCCGGGTGACTGTCTGTGAGGAGTGTGGTGTGTTCTCCCTGTGTCTGCATGGGTTTCCTCCGAGTGACTGTCTGTGAGGAGTGTGGTGTGTTCTCCCTGTGTTTGCGTGGGTTTCCTCTGGGTGACTGTCTGTGAGGAGTGTGGTGTGTTCTCCCTGTGTTTGCGTGGGTTTCCTCCAGGTGACTGTCTGTGAGGAGTGTGGTGTGTTCTCCCTGTGTCTGTGTGGGTTTCCTCTGGGTGACTGACTGTGAGGAGTGTGGTGTGTTCTCCCTGTGTCTGCGTGGGTTTCCTCCGGGTGACTGTCTGTGAGGAGTGTGGTGTGTTCTCCCTCTGTCTGCATGGGTTTCCTCCGAGTGACTGTCTGTGAGGAGTGTGGTGTGTTCTCCCTGTGTTTGCGTGGGTTTCCTCTGGGTGACTGTCTGTGAGGAGTGTGGTGTGCTTCTCTCTGTGTTTACGTGGGTTTCTTCCTTGTGACTGTCTGTGAGGAGTGTGGTGTGTTCTCCCTGTGTCTGCATGGGTTTCCTCCAGGTGTTCCTGTTTTCCTCCCACAGACCAAAAGCACATATTGGTAGGTGGACTGGCTATTCCAAAGTGTCCGTACGTGTGAATATGTGAGCGACTGGGTGAGTGGGCTGGTGCTCAATGTATGTGGACAAGCTCCGGACGCACCACAACCCTGAACAGGAAAAACCAGTTAAAGAAAGCGAATGTGGATGTGACTATGCCTTTAATAATCACTTTAATAAATCTTGTCTGCTAATGTTTAATGGTAAAAATGACTGACTGCACCTAAGACAAATGAGGCATTTCCTACAGTTCCTGCTTTAATCTCCCACACAGAGTTACTGATATTAAAAGATAGTAACCATGCATTGGGTTCTTTATCTCTTATTACCCCCCAGCTCTCCCCTCTGCAATCAAGCCCTTTCAGCGCTCACAATGGACCAGGCTCTATCAGATACGGCCTGTTGCTTTCCCAGAGGGCTTTGTGAGCCAAGGAAGGCGGCTCTAAATCTTCAAGGTGCACTTAAGCTTGCGTCTTCCCGGCTCTAATGGACCACATCCACAGCCCCCTTACCCTACAAAGTAGGGCGTAGAGGTGCAATCATTAATTTATCTGTGAGCAACCTGGCATTTTACTCCACAGATTATCTGTGTGACCCCTAGCCAACTGGGGGAGGAGGAAAGAGAGAGAAAAAGTGAGGAAGAGTGAGGGAAAAGGCTTTACATGATTCCCTTGGCAGCAGAAAAAAAGAAACAAGAATTCCTGGGAGGATGGCAGAATTCTGATGAGCTGCAATAACTTGTAAAAATATCATGAGGAACAATGATAACAACTTAAGAAAAACAGCCCAACAACATATCTGCTGTGTATATTTGCTGCAAACAATATCCCAGACAAAACTTCAAATGTGTTTTCTCATCTATATGTAGCGAATATGCTAAGTCATGTTTATATTACTTGGCAGCTACAGCTAGGCTTGCACCCAGTGACAATTAAGGAACAGCAATAATTACCGTTTTACTTCATGTAAATGACAGCAAAACATTAGTTTTGCCACATGTGAACACAACCAAACTTGTATACATACTGAATTCGGTTATATCCTAGCATAACAAATCATATCTGTACCTAGCATAGATTAGCTTAGCCTAGAAACTTTGCTGTTGAGCTGCTCTGGTTGAACATGCTCAAATGAGTCCCAAATAATATTTTCTCATATGTTTAGCAGTGTACAAACTGCCTACACCACCGTACACTAAATTAAGTTTAGGCCTGAATGATTAATCATTCTCATACAAAAATCAAGCTAAATTTAAAGTTCAACAGCTAACATTAGAATTCTAGCCTACGATATGAGGACCAGTGGTTGGCCGACCACATGTGGGGTAAAGGGTGAACAGTAAACTACATTTTTTTGGCTGAACTTTTATGTTACAGTACATGTTATACGATAGTGAGAGCAGAACCACAGCCTTGGGGGCAGGCTCTGAGGAGGGACGGCTGCATGGTGTTATCTGTGGCCCTCGGGGTCAGAGGTGGCTTGTTTTTGTGAGCAGGCCAGTGGTTTACACAAATGTCCACTTTCATTTCAGCATATGGTCCTCCACAGAGGTCGCCAAGGAGATGGGGGCAGGTCTGCTGACTCAGCATGTGCGCTAGCCAACTTTATTAAGATGGACACACACACACACACACACACAACTTTGTGCAGTCTGAATCAAAGCAGTTCATGTGTAAGTATTACATGTAGTAATCTAAAGTGCTTATTAGATGCCAAACTAAAATGTTGTATTCTTCTCAAAACAGCACAGCAAAAAACAAACAAACAAACAAAAGTCTGTTTTTCAGTGACTTCTTGTGTCAAGGTGCTAAATTCATGTAACCGCTACATCTTTTAAGACGGAACAGAACATGTAAGCAAGAAGCTTGATGTTAGAATGTAATTGCTGCATCATTTAAAGTGGAAAAGAAAAAGTCTGAGCATTGACCATCACACCCTCGCTGGAGAAGTGAAAGCTGACTCTGTCGTTTATCAGTGAGCCGAGTGGGTAAGAGATATAGGCCAGGGGCGGGCTGCAGCCCCAGAGTAAATTCGGCTCCAGAGTAACCCGGGACCTGTTCAGGACTCTCGATAACAAATCCATGCCACCTGAAACCAAGCTCCAGTGGAGAGCCCATGTCCATGGAGGAGAGAGGAAGGCAGATAGAGAGAGTGGGCGGAGGCATGAGCAAAAGTGCTGGAGGGTCCTCATCAAAAAAAGCATGCTACATTACTCCAATTACCATTCTCTGTTCATTCTCTTGCTGTCTCTCAGCTAGCTCAAACCAGACAGGGACTGCATATATATATACACACACACACACACAGTTGTGTGTGTTACACTGTCAGTTACACTAGTACATGTATATGACATTTATATTATCAAATACAACATATAATTTAAGCTATATTATATTTAGTGTATGCATTATTTACAATACATATCAACTTACAATGCATGTAAATACCTTCCATATGTAATAAAAACCATCCCATGTTTAAAGTATACAGTATGTACTCCATGCTCAATGCCAAGCATGTGCTGGTGGATATAAACCACCCAGTATAGAGCTGTGGAGCATTGTAACAGCATTTCTGGAATGGTGGATTTCCATCGAAATTATTCGGAGATGAACTGACATTGTGTTTGTGATCATCCAACATCATTAGTACATGGCCTCACAGCAAATCACAGCAATGTTCCAAGGCCGCCCCAGTAGAGCAGTGGCGGTTACTGCAAAGGGAAACCAAGTCCACAAAAATACGCTTCATTTTAGATTAAATATTGGTGAATGGGTGAAAAATTGGTGAAATAGGTGAAAAGCTTTGGTACTATAATAAACCTATAAACAATGTTATGTCTATGTATGTTATATGCAAGGTTCTAAATAAAAATAAAATACACACACACACACACACTCAATGAAAATGTTTAGTACGCTAACCCTAAACCTAACCTTAGCATCCACAAAAATATCTTTGTCCTGACCAGATTTTCTGTCCTTTTCTGATTTGTTCAATAAATGTACTACAAACAAACATGCTTAAGCTCACACACACACACACACACACAAGATCAATGAGACAAGTGGGAGTAAGAATGAGCACTAGCATAGCGACCAGCAGCAGCCTAGCCTCTGTGTCTTATCATCAGCAAACAGAGCCTCAGACAAAGGCCCAAATCGCACTTAATCTCCTGGTGAACAGACACCCAATATTACAGGCCTGTATATATATATATATATATATATATATATATATATATATATATATATATATCTTCTAATGTTGTTGACTACTTCTCAATGCAAAAAAAAAACAAAAAAATACAAAAGATCTCATTTTGTATCACATTTTTTAAGTGACGTCATAAAAACAAGTTACATAATCAACCTAGTCGCCAACAGCAGTTTAGCCCCATTCACATGGAGTGCTTTAGCCTGGGGTATACATGGCAGCCAATCAGAATAGACATCATTTACATATCCGTTTTACAGTTTTTTAAACACACCCTGGAGTGGGCGAAATCAACAAAATAATTGTAATAAAAAAGATGAATATGGGCCCTTTAATGGAAGTCCATTACGTTTAAACACACACACACACACACACACACTACCACTACAACAGAGGCAATTCACCATGGAGCAGCTCCAAAAAATTTTGCCAGCAAACGAGGCCATGCAGTAATTAGAACGTCTGCATTTCAATGCCCTGCTCCTCTCCAGACCCAGTCAAGGTTAAGTGCTGGTTAAATTCGATTATCTTAGGAGAATACAGGTGACCAATAAAGACGTGTGCTGCATTCAGTTCTGCTGGTTTCAGCTGGGCTTGAGTATCAATGCCAGGCTTAACTAAATGGCAAAGGTAAAAGGTGCTTTATTGCTACTGTAAAAGAGCCTGAACCCAGAGCTGAATAGAGCCACTTTTCACGAGAGGGCCCTGGTTTCCCTGACAACAAGGCCCCGGCGCTCAGGAAGCTCCCTAGACCCACTACCACCTTCCCACTGGAAACAGCGGTGTTGCTAAATCCTACGCAACACACACACACTCACACACACTTCACTTGGCCACACTGATGCAACTACAACTACAGCTACAACATTTGAGTTTTAGCCACACTGTTCAACTCAAATTTGTGTTTGCCCTATAGCACTGGGGTGAGGCAGTGGGAAGGATATATAGTGCCACTTCTGCAGTGCTGAGCCTGGAGCAGCAATGACAGAGGCTCTAATCTCTCTTTTAAATGTCAGTGGAGCATCACAATTATTTTTTTAAAAGTTGTAATACTACAGATACATACTACCTATTGTCCCTTTAAAAAAGCAATCTATAAAAAGGGAGTGGATCAGACACAGCAGTGCTGCTGGAGTTTTTAAACCCCTCAGTGTCTGGACTGAGAACAGTCCACCGACCAAAAACATCCAGCCGACAGCGTCCTGTGTCACTGATGAAGGACTAGAGGACGACCGACACACACTGTGCAGCGACAGATGAGCTACTGTCTCTGACTTTACATCTACAAGGTGGAGCAACGAGGGAGGAGTGTCTCACAGCAACTCCAGCAGTACTGCTGTGTCTGATCATGCAGTAACACGCCACCACCACGTCAGTGTCACTGCAGCGCTGAGAATGATGGAAAATCAGTGTAGATAAAAGGTAGGTGTTTCCTTATCCAGTGATTGTGAATAATGGCTCTGGAGCTACAAAGCTAATGTATTTAACCTGTTAACATCATGCTGACTTCATGCCTAATCATCACACACTTTCCCCAAACTATGTCGAATTCACCAGCTTTCAGAAGCCTGAACACCACTCTGACTCCTGCTTCACCTTATTAAAGCTACACCCGGCCCATCCGCCTGCTCTCCCCCACACCACATTATTTCAGAGCCCATTATTCAGCACTCTGCACACTGTCAGTGCGTCACGGGCCATGAGGATTACCCAGCAAGCATTTCAGGGTGACACGCATCATCAGCTTGTCCAGTAGAAACAAGCCTTTCTCTCCTTCACCTCGCCTCCAGGGACAACTAATGTATTCAATTTGGGTTAAAAGAGTGTATAAAATAGAACAGCTTCCTCTGGATGGTGAGACAAGGAGCAGGGATTGGAGGATTAACACCGTCCCTGTGTTTCTCGCTGAGCTGTAACGGAGAGATTCAGGATAGGAACTTTCACTGGGACAGTGGCGGGCTGAAAGCTGGCACTAATTTTAAAAACCTGACCCCTTTCAAACGAGCCTCACAACACAACACACAGTGAGCTGAAACGATCACGCTCCTTTCTCCCGGACCTCTAATGCTCTTATCTCCATCTAACATCTTTCCAGCCAGTTGTCTCAATTTTCCAGCTTCCCTTTCTGAATCTCACAGAAATACACACTGCACTCTGAGTGTGTGAATATTAACTCTGTGGCCAAACGTATTATAAATCAGTTTTCCTCGTTTGCTCTACACTTCTGAAGCATTGATGTAAGGGTTTCAACAGATTCAGCCATAGAAACATTAGGGAGGTCAGGGACTGGTGTTGGATCTGTTCTGAAACACAAAACCCACTCCATATCATCCCTAAAAAAGGTGTTAAACTGCTCCACAGCCCAGTGCTGAGGGGCTTTATTCCCCTCTAGATTACGCTTGGTATTAGACATGGTCTAATCTTAGATATCGCAGTGCACTGTAGCAGTGTGAATATATGAAAAGTGCAGCAGACCGTAAACAGGTTTGAGCAATAGTAGTAATAGCTGATGTTGATACTAGGGGGAGGGCGGTGGTGCCAGGCAGCAGAAGACATAAGCTATGTCTTCTGTTACATGAAGACAGCACACTGGCTCAACACACATTCTGCTTACTCTAAACCGTCCAAAACCGGCCGTCAACAACTCCCACTGCTGATAAGGCAGCCAAAATAAAAACATACCACACCTGCAGCAGCTAGCGTCTTAAAACAGTGTTTTAATTTAACCTTTTATTCCACTGATTTATTTCACTCACAGTGCTAATATTTATTCATTATCATTATTCCTTACTATTTGTCTTCTGGCTGAAAACAGGATATGCAAATGAACCCCAAACCCAATCACTATGTGTAGTTCCTTGGTCAGGGATTAAACATTCATTGAAGTGGAAAATATATTCCTTAATCCTTATTGCTGCATTCGGTTTACACTGAACCTCCAATTAAGGAAAAATCAGAGTTTCTCTTCAGAAAGTCAGAATTGACCAAGAAACTAAACAGACACTGAACATTATTAAGTTATCACTTATATAATTCATATCACATGGCTAGCAAGTTGCTAACGATATTCATTTGCATGGAGGCTGCTTTCTAGCTGAAATATTTGGCGAAAGAAAATCCAGAATTTAATCTGAACACAGCATGAATGTTTCACCATACGCTGATAACATTCAGGCAAAATCACATTAGCTAGGTCCCCTGCATATAGCATGATGCAACCAAGCTGGGAGGTTGAGGGCTAGCACATCTAGCACTAGCTTCCTCTAAAAAATGTAAAGTTAGCCTCTGCTTTTCCTAACAGCTGCAAACACATTATGAGAGCACAACACACTTGGAGTCAAACGCTAACTGCCCAGTTATGATATGCCAGCTAACAGACTGGGGCAGTGTCATGACCAGGCATCAAACTTACAATATACCAATGATAGCGACAATGCTAGCTCAACCACTTGGGATCCTCTGCAAAACAATAACTCAGATTATAAATTAGGAAGACTTTTAACATTTTCTATAAAGTTACTGCTTTGGAAATCCGAGTTCTCGTTTGAAGCTTTGAAACCCAAATTATATTCAGCTTTTATAACATGGATCACAGCCAGGAATGCTCCATTCCAAGCAAAAACCATGAGTCATACACGTCATTGATACATCAGTCAATCCAACCTAGCTATATTCACATTGAGGACAGTGGACTAGACGTACTGGGTCAACTATTAGGTTGCTCATTAATTTAATGGCCCAGTTGTTCACAAACCTTAAAAAAAACAATCCCTGCATTTTGTGTTGGGATTTTCATCCACATAATGGGCTCCACCTCGCCACTCCCTCCCACCTGCCAGTGAAAAGAGCATTTCCCTGAGCTTTCATTTTCTCCCTGAGAGCGAGGAGGAGGCTCCATCAGCACCATGAGCCACTCTGACAAACAAAGAAGATTTCCCCCAGGAGTGTGTGTGTGTGTGTGTCTGTGTGTCCTTAAACGACGCAGAAAAGACCTCCATGAGCAAAGAGGGGCTGGTGTGCAGCGGGGGGAAGGGAGGAGATACGGAAGAGAAGGAAAAGAGAAAGGGAGGGAGAGGACACAGAGAGATGATAGGCAGAGATAAAAAGATGGAAAGCAAAGACAAACATGTACACTGCCTGTGGACACCTGGTTTAATAAATACTACAACTAAGTGGTGTCTGAAAACTACAGGATCACCTTTAATGTGGGCATATAATGATTCTAAATGCACTTACTAGCAGAGTGTACATGGCTTTCAATGCACACAAAATTAGTCTGAAGGCAATGACGACAGCCTTTAGCTGTCAGAACCAGACTAACTCATCCCAAGCATTACTGGACTGTGGTGAGACGGAGCGCGTGCTGTAGGACTACTCCACATGGAGAGCATTTGTACTGAGAATGTGTGAGACTGTTGTCAGCACATTTGACAAACAGTCGTCCATAGGCTGAAGGTAAATTAGCCTTATCCCAGCTATATATTATATTTTTCTTTAGATTTTTGGAGGTGCTGAAGCAATCCGCTTTACTGCATTTGTTAAATGTAAAAATGTGTATGACCTTATTTTGATGTCTTCTTTCTTTAAAAGAGAGGGTTAGGGTTGGTGTCAGTTGTTTAAAGCTCTTTTCAGCCAAGCATTTCAAAATGTGCTTTTAGCAACAGCAAAAAGAAAAGAGAGAAAGAGAGATTCAAAGAGTGAGAAAGGGACAGAATGAGTTGTTCTATAGAATATATGCAGCAGTGCACCAACAATCTTTCTAAACTACCACCTACCAGATGTGCAAATAAGACCACTACAAACACACATGTACACACACACACAAATGCACACACACACACTGTATTTTCAAGGACATGGAAAGAGGCATACGCTCACAAAATAAAACATTTACCACACACATCAAGGTCACAGCTATGAAATATGGGCCACACATGTAAACACACACACACACACACACACACACACACACACAAACCTGCTAGAACACACAGAGCAGTGAAGCCAGGGGGGCTTCACTATAATAATTATAATAATAATTCAATTATAAGCAAATTCATTTTATAATTCAATCTATTACATCTGCATAATTTCCACACACACACACACACACACTATATATATATATATATATATAAACTGAAAATTCAAAAATGTAAATCACAATGAAACTAAATACATAATTTACATAATTACAAAAATTACAATATGTAATGATGCAAACGCAAGGCAGAGAGTGAAAGAGAGGAAAGGGGAGAGAGAGAGAGAGAGAGAGAGAGAGAGAGAGAAACAGAGCAAACACATTCTATTTGCTGTCATCATTTTGACACATCTCTGGCCTCCTCAGAAGCATGGAGTCTGAAGACTTGAGCAACAGGGCGCACAGAGCGAATTCCCTTTAGGCCGGAGCAGCAGCCTGAGGCTAGCTCCCTGTTCACTAGCCTCACTGATGATGGATTACAGACTGAGGCATCTGACTTCACCTCCAACTCACACACATCACTATCCACAACTGAGGCGTTTTCAGTGTCACTATTCTCTCCCCGGGTCAGAATAAAACATCAACCCAATATGATGTGAAATCATATATAATCCGGGGCAGCCTGCTTCTCCCTTCTCCCCATCAGCCCACGTAACGCTAACCAGAATAAGTGTATAGTACCTGGATAGTCCACAAGTCCAGAAGCTGGAAAGATTTTGATAAACAACGATTTCACAAAACCAGGCAATCATCACTAATTTTACAGTGTGGAGGTAGTCATTAATGTGGGCCCAAAATATATATATCTCTCATCAGCAGAGCTTGAAAGTGATTTCGACTCATTGTTGATGTCCTGTGTTTCTCACAATGGCATAAAACATTATTCCATGTCACCGGTTTCATGAAACATTTCATGTGACCCTGCTTAATAAAGGACACCATGCTTTTTCAGTCTGAAAATGTAGACCACGAAAATGTAAACTCACAGGGAGAATACTATGGTTTGAATTTGCTGTATTTCGTTATTTAATATTAAATTTCAAAATAATGTATTTACATTTTACTAACGTTATATAAAACATACCTGAGGTACACTGTGCTAAAATGCCACAAAAACATTAAACTCAATTAAATCATGCTACGCCCACTATGAAACTTTATGGTGTGATTAAACCAGTGTGCGTTACATGAGATTAAACCGCACTATGTCCACTGCATGAGTTCCATGGAGTGATTAACTCTCACTGTGCCCTGTAATGTAACTAAACTACAAATAAGCAAAATAATTTCTACACTTTTGTTTTTTGTTTTTTTTTGTTTTTTTAAATCAGTTTCCTTGATTTTGTCAGATCCGTAGCCCATAGCCATCCCTGAAACTTCCCTGTCAGGTCTGACAAGTAAATTGACCCACACGGTTCCCCCGCTCCGGCAAAAGCAGGGAAAGCAGAAAGAAAAGGAAGCTTCATTCAACTATTCGGACTTGGCCCAATCGTGAAGAGCACTATAGCTGTGTGTCCTCTCACAAAGCTCCCATTCAAAGCAGTGGGCGGGTTTGGAAGCAAGAGAGCGAACCCAACCCATAAATCACCCAGCAGTTGGCTTTAGGAGAAGATTTCCAGATTATTTTTGGTGGTTTCTGTCATTATTTGATGACTGATTCATTTTTTTTACTGTCATTCCGGACGTCACTTGTGTTGCACACGTAACCAGCACTGATCCAGGATTAGCTTCTACCTTTAAAACCCTGAATCATGAACCCGGGGGCTACTTTTAATGCGGCAACAAAGAAGGCCTTTTTAAACAACAAAACACACTGCTACAGGGCAAAGTCTGCAGAGTTCTCTTCATTCTTTACTTTTATGAACTTACAGCTAATCCTGAGATAATTCAGGAGACGTACCAGCCCAGTAAACACCTCACTAAACCAGAAAGGCAGTGTTTGACTCCTGGTAAAACAGATGAACATATGACAAAAATATATATATATAACCATAAAATGAAAGGGTAAACTCGGGTAATGCAGTGCATGAGCCTAAGCTCCTCAAGCCTGGTTCCAAGCTCAGGTTAGAGGACCTTAAAGCTCCTCAACAAAGGACTGAGGATTAGTGAAACTACCTCCTGTAAAGTGATGGGTCCACCCAATATTTTTGAAGTGGTGTCTGTTATCTGGAACCGAATGTAAACTGGGTTTTAACTACATCAGTGATCAGCATTCTGACATTACATGAGCTATGTTGTACATAGACAAATTCAGTGTGAGAGAGAGAGAGCGAGAGAAAGAGAGGTTACTGCAGGTCGGCCGCCCACACACTACACCTCTCCTGAGGATCATCAAAACACACACATTCAGAGTACTGTGGTGAAGTAGGGAAGGGACGGCTTTAATATGAAAGGCCTATGCTTCCCAGAGACGAACGACTGTAATTATATGGAATGTAACGTACAGAGCTGTGAAGAGAACAGAGCACATATGACAAGGGCCGTAATTAGAGGGAATGGCTGTCTTCGCTGGAAATTAGCGCTTATGAGGAAGAATCAGATGCTCTAGCACGCTTTGTACTGTGTGTGCCTTGTGGCGAGACGGTTTTCTATTTCAGTCGGTAAGGCCTCTGTCACCACTGTCAGAAATGCCCCTTAAAACGATGCCTTCTTAGAGCACCACAGTCTCCGTGAAAAGAGCCATTATCCTTAGGCTCCCATCCAGTAATTAGATTAAAATCATTCAGCAATTTGGCATTAACCCTCATTTCGTCTCGTCTCGTGGTGCTTTGTGTATAAGCCAAAGCTAGTACCGTAGGGATCGGGACCTACTCAAAATCCCCTAACAGTAGAGACATGTGACACCATAAACACCACAGCAACCCAGAAAAAAACAATAACTGCACCAGAGGAAGTCACTAAATCAAAGTTGTTTCTTAAAATTTCCTATTTCCATTTGTCTCCTTTTAACATTGTACTGTGTGTGTGTAGAGACCAGCAGATATCCCCATCCAGATGAAGACAAATACGGCTGCAGTATCATGCCAGTCCAGGTGGGGGCCATAGCACCTCTTTAAGAGGAACATCAAAACACCACAAAGCATGAGAGAAGGTTTAATCCCAAATCACTAGGAAACTCTAGTGCTAGCTGCACGTGTAAACAGTAGTTTTAAGACTTATATAATTCACTATATAGTGAGTGAGGAGCTATTTGAGACAGGAACGCTGTGTGACGTCAGATTTTTCCGAAAATCCATTTTCCTCTTCTCTTCTTGGAGAGCGTTTCAGAAAACCTTAAATGTCAGTGACCTAAAACGGCATTTATATGTAGATTTGAGGAATCTCTCTGGCCAATCAATGTTCTACAAGGTTTATACACCACAGTTCTTATGGGATGAGTTGGAATGGTGTTTTTGATCCAGATCTAATAATTAAACAACATGACTAGACCTCACTAATTTTTTTCTTGTGTCTGAATTTTTTTCTTGTGTCTGAATACAGCCATGTTCCAAAGCCTCTCCAGAAGGATACACACGGTTATTGTGGTAAACAGGGGACTACTCTTCATTCTGAAAGAAATGTTGATACATATATAATGATCAAATCAATATGAGATTGTGGCTACTTCAGGATCTGAGGCTAAAACATGCTGTAAGTGATCTAGTGACCCTTGGCCTTACAGAACCCACAGCTTCACCATTCACCCTGAAGGTCTTCAGGGCCTGAGAGAGAGCCCCTCCCTTTCGCTCACGTAGATCAGAGCTGGGGTATTTTTAGCTCTCTGCAGCAAGAACACAAATATTCCCCTGAGGGTGCTATGCTCCAGTAATCTCTCCATGGGACGGAGTTGAGGGGGGAGATGGTGTGGTGTGGTGTGTGATGGAGGAGCTAGAGAAGGCAAAAGAATATATACACACTCACCTGATAGATAAGTAACAGGAACAGACTCTAAGGACAAAACAAGATACACTGTAGATATATACACTGTGTGTGTGTGTATATATATACATATATATATATATATATATATATGTGTATGTTCTTCCTGTGTCTGCATGGGTTTCCTCCGGGTGACTGTCTGTGAGGAGTTTGGTGTGTTCTCCCTGTGTCTGCGTGGGTTTCCTCCGGGTGACTGTCTGTGAGGAGTGTGGTGTGTTCTCCCTGTGTCTGCGTGGGTTTCCTCCGGGTGACTGTCTGTGAGGAGTGTGGTGTGTTCTCCGTGTGTCCGCGAGGGTTTTCTCAGGGTGACTGTCTGTGAGGAGTGTGGTGTGTTCTCCCTGTGTCTGCGTGGGTTTCCTCCGGGTGACTGTCTGTGAGGAGTGTGGTGTGTTCTCCCTGTGTCCGCGTGGGTTTCCTCCGGGTGACTGTCTGTGAGGAGTGTGGTGTGTTCTCCGTGTGTCCGCGAGGGTTTTCTCCGGGTGACTGTCGGTGAGGAGTGTGGTGTGTTCTCCCTGTGTCCGCATGGGTTTTCTCCGAGTGCTCCGGTTTCCTCCCACAGTCCAAAAACACACGTTGGTAGGTGGATTGGCGACTCAAAAGTGTCCGTAGGTGTGAATGTGTGTGTTTCCCTGTGAAGGACTGGCGCCCCCTCCAGGGTGTATTCCCGCCTTGCGCCCAATGATTCCACGTAGGCTCTGGACCCACCGCGACCCTGAACTGGATAAGGCTTACAGATAATGATTGATCAATAAAGCCTGTTCCCCTTTGCTGCAGTAACAGCTATGCCGTAAGAGCATAAGTGTTGTCAGAAATTGACAATAGATAATTTAGTTCTGGATAACATGCTACCAGCGTATTGAAAGGAGTGCCATCATTCCTGCGAACACAGATATTTCTCCAGACCCCAATAATGAGGGCTTTATACCCCTCTAAATCATTGGGCAAGGTAAACATTGGTTAATGTACTGCTGTTACCCACTGTCCTACTCAATTGTCAGTGCTTTTCTGTGGAGACTAGACGTGTGTCAGCGCAGGGTGAGACCTGTCACAATAATTACTTTATCGATTTATTGTACAATACATGGACATTTCCTCAATACTTTCTGTTGACCTCAATATTGTCCATTTTGTTTACTGTCACATTTGTTTACATGAAAGCAGTATTTTAGCCACTGGTGCTGTTCTGTTCTCTGGTCGCTTTATTTAGGAGTCATTATGTTAATTTGTTTAAAAACAGTGGTTTAATATTGTTTATAGTCTGTTTATTTAAGATATTTAAATATTTTTAATATTCAGGTTATACTGTCTGAACATTCTTAATGAGGACATTTTTGCTCACATTCATAGCCTTTTAAAATGGGTGTAACTGCATTAGAATGCTCTTATATTATTATTATTTAAGAAATTGTTTATAATTTTAAAAACAATACACATTAAAAATCAAACCAGATCAGTAGGATTCAGTGACATATTTAAGTGCATTAAAAAGTCCAGCAGAAAAAAAAAAAAATCTGTCCACCTTAAAAGGTACGTTCACGTGTGTAATCAAGAAACACTTTTTTATAAAATTCAGATGTTTTCCCATTTTCTAGGGCGCAGGCTTTTGGACCCCTTCATGGACCCAGTGGACTGTCTGCAGCCCCCAAGCGTTTATCACTGAAAATGGCTGACCACATTCCACTTTACTGAGCTGGAAGCCAATGAACCATCTCCAAACCCAGCTATGGTCTTAAAACAACAGCCTGTATTTCTGTGTCCTAGCAGTCAGTGGGATAAGAACTGAGATAACAACTTACACACAAAGAAACACATACAATTCACAGAATACAGTAAGAATGTCATTTTTTTTTCCTGTGGGGCTACAAACTTTCTCATTTCAAAATGAAAGCTGACCTCTACACTGCATGACAATTTGATGACTAATGGGGCATTAAAAACAGTTCCTATTGGTCATTAATTGGCAGATGAGGACGTACACTGCTAGGTTTAAGAGTTCAGGACAAAAACAACATATCGATTATTCAGTTTCGTAGTGGACAGTAAAACACGGTGTGTCCTCACTACAGTGGATCCAACTGTTTACATTAATTACAGATAATTACTTGAATTATGAATTAGAACGAGAAGAACACTGTGTGTTAATGGCTTTTAGATATTCGACAGCAGCAGGCCTAGCCTTTAATAATTCACATACACAAAAAGAAGTAAAGCACCAAAAACAAAGCAGAGATACAAGGCGTCAAATCATATTTAATCCAAACCCCACAAACTGACCAGCACTGGCAAAGCAGAGATGACCGCTGTCCCTCATAGTCTGAGGTCTGCACCTTTAGTGCTTTTTGGTTTGGAAATGTGGCCAGGATATGATTTTTTCAAGAGTCTGATCCACCATGTCTGGTTTATAGGGCCCTGGAGCATTAGGAGGGGTGGAGCTAGGGTTCTGCTCTAATCCCCCCCCAACCCCAAACCCATGAATGTGTATGTGTGTGTGTGTGTGTGTGTGTGTTAGGATGGGCAGACAGACAGCCCTAACGTACAGCCATCAATGATTAATGAGCACCATCAGGAGCAGAAACCAACTAAAAACAGGAGCCTGGAGCCAAACACACAGCCTCACAGTTATGAGACAACAGAGACTTCTACCATCACACACACTCACACACACACCAGGGTCTCATTCACCAGCACTGGATCCTTTTATCTCAAACAATTATCTTGTTAATATTTCATCACCACCATCAGCAACATAATTTTTCCTGATGGATCGATACACTCTGGTTTTAACTGTGAGGTAACTGCTGCTCTGAGTTTTTCTTCGTGCCAGAGTCTGCACGTTAGTGTGTGAACTCATCTGAACTCATGAATTCCCCGCTGCTCGGAGCCAAACTCAAACACTCCTACAGGTAGACGGACATTCTGTTGACTAGAGCTGGGCAAAAGGAAGTGAAATTTCTATCAGGATACTTCCATTATCTGGGCCCCAACAATATTGTGATTTATTTTCGACTGCACAGTAACTCTTATCCACCTCTGATTCTGACAACAACATGCGCCAGTACTGAAACAGACCATCCCATTCATACACAATAATTCCACAAAGAGCAATGCACAACTTCAGCTACAGAATTACACAGGAGTGGGTGTTTTTCACGTCAGATTTTTTAGGGCTGGTCCCGGATGTTGGGTAGGTATTCGGTTTATCATTTTGAGATCTGGTTACTCATTTTTTGGATGTGTGGCGGTAAAGGCAACCCTCCACTCTACATGTATTCAGCCTTGTAAATATAAAAGTCTTGAACGAAGCCTAAAACTGCAGCAACCTACTTACAATGAAGCATGGAATTAATTTTGTCAGCTTTACACCTCAAAGAAGCTCTGGTTTATTTGTGTACACTTCGTGCTCTTAGTGGCACAGTGTAGCGCACAAGTTAGCGAACGATGACGTTAGTGAACGGAGCCATGCTGGGAGCCAAAGTGCAGCTTTCTTTTTACACAGGGCACTGAGAGCTGATTTTCTGAACAATAGGGTTGGCCCCAAATATTCGGGTATTCAGATATTTGTTCTCATGGGTATGTATTCAGTTTCAAATTTTGAGATTTGGGTATTTTTGGATAAATGTGAATGTCTCCCCACTCCACACGTATTCAGGCTTATCAACATAAAAGTCTTTGTGCAAATTAAGCCTAAATTTCAGTCATATAAAACAGCCCAACGTGCTAAAACAATACACTTACAATGAAGCAAGGCGACACTACAGGTCATTTTGTCAGCTTTGTGCCTGAAATTAGAGCACCTCCACTCAAACTGGTGAAACTGTGTAAACTCTGTACCCTTAGTTAGCGAGCTAGTTAGCACGGTAGAGAGCAAAGCCGCGCTTTGAACCACAGCGAAGCCTGGAGAGAGGATATTAAAGCAGAGGTTGGAAGCGGATTTTGTTAATGACAACAATGTACACCACCCTACTCTCAGAGTATTCAAATATTCGCAGAAAATACCAGCTGAAGCTCAGAAGCCCAAAGACTGTATTCGAGACATCCCTCATTTATTTACATGACAGCATCACACTGGTTCTTTCATTCCCTCCTATATTCCATCAAGCATTTCTGCTGATCCTCATACTGATGCAATTACATTAACAAAAAAATCACTTGACCTTCTTAAATATATAAATATTCCTTTGGAGTCTTTCAATGACTCAAATGAAGGCTTTTCAGAAAATGAATAGTAGTTCTATTCATTTAAACTCATGTGTAAAAGTTTACAGTGAAAACTTAAAGACACCTTCCAGTGAAAGTCAAGTGTTTAACTTTCGTCAATGCACTTGTTTCAAGATAAAAAAAAACATTCAGCCATGGCACTGACTGCTTGCACTCATGACGTATCATCTAGCATTTTAAGAAAAGCATTTTGACTTTGGAACGGGCAGATTCAGGTAGCCATGGTTCTCTTATGTCATAAACCAAGGGAACCAGTCCCGTCAAACTTGTGGAGTGGAGTGTTTAAGCCACAAGCGGAGGGTTGGGTGTAGAGATTTATATAAACCACATGTAAGGCTTTAGACATTTTATTTTCTTGGAAATAACTTAATGAATTGATGTTCATTGATTTTGCAGCAATAAAATATAAATAAATAAATTCGCAGTAGCTACATTTGTTAGGTTTTGTGAAGCCAAAACAGCTTTGATTTATGAGACAGCTCCCTGGTGTGTTTCAACCTTTAGTTACGGATTGCACATAAGAGTGTCCGAAATATACCGTTAGATACTGCATTATATGCGTATAATGGAGTTCATGAGCGAATTTTCCAATCAGGATATCAGGAGTATTGTAATTATACTGCACTCCTCAATACACTGAGAGACCAGAGATTTGAGACCCACCTGTTTATCCATTTATCAAAGATCCACGCTAATCGTGTTCAAACTCATAACACGGAACCAACAATATAACACCAGTGTTCGCTTTCCACTCCATCTCTTAACACACCAACCTAATAATGTTCCGTTTCCAAGGGAGTGGGATGGATTGTGTGAAAAATGTGGCTGAGTGGAATGTGTCAGGACCTCCCCCTCCCTCCAAATGTCAACACACACAGAAGGGAAGTCGCTTAAAACCCAGAGAGAGGCTCCGAAACTTCTCTCGCACTGTTTACGCAAACTGGAGGAGCATCACAGGTGCTCATAAACACACACGGACGCACGTATACATAGACACGCATGGACAAACGTGTACAAATATGTATAGACACATTTACTCACTGAAACACACGCATACAGACGAGCAAAAACACATAAACATGGACACAGACACACAAAGATCCTGCAGAAAAAGAGAAAAACCCACTGGACACAGAGGTGTAGAGCACCCTGAACAAAGCCTGAGAACCAGAGAAGCTGACACACTCCACTTGAACCAAACAAAAGCTTTGGAGGGGGTCAGGGGGGGCCCATGTGACCCACTTTCCCCGTCTCTGACTGATCAGATGCATCAGAGTATAGAACAGCAGACACCTTTCCGGTTACTCAGTCTTATCCGTGGACTGCCACTGATTTTAGTGGCCCTGGGTTTGTGTGGGTCATTATTTTTGTTGGTTTATGTGAAAAGTCACAACAAAATTCCAGAAATTATAATTTCTCAGTTTTGGCAAAATGTCACGACACAAAACAAAAGCATGTTCTTAAATGCTATTATTTCAAATATTATGGTTAAATGTTATGGTTAGCATTAAGCTATTAGCATTAAGCTATGGAAAGTCTGGACATGTATAGTAGAACCAACAACAAGTGTGTGTGTGTGTGTGTGACATCGTATAAACGAGTAGATGATTAGCTTGATCCTACCTGGAATCTAAAGGCAGGTACACATCCTGGACATTGCACCAGTCCATTGCAGGGAATCACACACACAAACACACACACACACACACACACACACACACCTGTGGGCAATATTACACACCCACCAAGTCTCTCACACTCACAAAAACCACTACCAACATTTGTGTACGAGGTAGTGGGTACGAATAGAATAGTGATACGAGGTTTTGTTCTGACAGCGTCAACATTATATATGATACATGCATGTCTGGTACTGCATAAAAACACATCTGTGTGTGTGTGTGTGTGTGTGTCTGTGTGTGTGTGCGCATGCCCACTCACATGATCCTCAGTCACTGACCCAAAGAAAGATGAGTCTAAAAAATTGGGAAAGAGACAGGGAAGGAGGGAGGGAGTATGGGAAATCAGCAGGTGGTTTAGTTCACTCTCTCACTTTCTTTCTCTCTCACTCTCTCAATCTTGCATTCCCCCTCTCCTCTCCTTCGTTCTGCCTCTCTCTCTTCCCCCCACTCTCATCCATTCTGTCTAGTTGAGGTTTGTCCCCGTGAGTGAGAACAATGCCCCTCTCCCTCTCTCTGGAGGACTCAGACACAAGCATGCTCAATTACAGCAGATAACCCCTGACCTCTCTTCCCTCTTTCACATGTCTCTCTCTTTCTCTCTCCTTTGATTTAGAGAGAGAGAGAGAGAGAGAGAAAGATGCTAAAGAGGAAGAAGACAATGATTCCTTAAGGAGCAGCAGCAGCAAAGATCAATTTATCATTTGATTTTTAAGAAGCTAAATATTGAATACACCGGATTCACCCCATTCTACAGAAAGGACAACAACATTTAGAGTTCAGCACCTCATTCAGGATCTTAAGTTGTATAATCATCTGTTACGAAGGTTTTTCGTCCAATCAAATCCCATCAAACATCTCCCCCATCCATCAGCGTTCAACTAAAGGTGAAACTAACATCACAAAGAGCAACACCTTTCAACTCAAACTGACCGTCCAGTGGTGCTCACAGCTGACCGCTTTTCTCACTCAAACAACAGGAAAATCTATCAACACCTGGCCTTCTAAACCCAGAAACAACCCCAACTATTCCCCTGGCATCCCACACCCCCTAATGTGTGTGTGTGTGTGTGTGTGTGGGGGAACTGAACCAGAAAAGCACCTCCCTCAGAGCACAGGGAAGTGTGATGTAGGTGATATATCACAGCTCTCTCACTGATGGAGCTTCTCTAGTGAAAACAGTGGTCAAAATTGGCTCTTTGCTGAAGTGTGTGTTAGAGACTTGTGAGTGTGAATGTGTGTGTGTGGGTGTGTGTGTGTGTGAGAGAGAGAGAGAGTGTCAGTTTCCTACACACTCAGGCACATCGCCAGGGTCACATTCCCTCTCCTACAATCTGAGTTCCTGGAAAAGCACAAAGCCATTTTCATATGGAACACACTTGTGCTTCCTATGCTGTGTTAACATGCTGGTGTTGGAAAAAAACACCCTTCACAGAGAAACTGGTGATGTTCAGACATTGCTGTGAGAAACTCATTGCATCCAGCCACGCGGATATTAGTAAGGTCGGGTACAGGGTACATGGATGATCAGACCTGGATCACAAACAGCTCTCCAACTCATCCCTAAGATACTGGATGGAGCTCTGGATCTCCACTGCCCAAAGCTGAGTGGCTTAATACTTCTCTAAGCCACGTTTGGTGACCCAAGGCTTATGGGATACTCTGGAGCGACTGAAAGGGAACATATGAACCCATAGAGATTATACAAACACTATATTCACAACCAAGTATATATGTTCATTAAAAAAGGTGTCTACAAACATTTGGACATGTGTAGAAGTGGGTTTTCATTGACATTTTGGTTCAGATGTCCAGAAGCTTTGTGTGAACTGAGGTCATCAAGAAAAAAAGAATGCATACATTATTTACATTTAATTAAAATCAAATAATAAAAATAATTTAAATAAAAACAATGACTCTTATTGGTGTAGCATGTGATGACTGCCTGGTTTTAGGAACTGAACCTTAGTCTACCACATAGAAGGCAACAATGTCCACTGTGATAAACCCTCCTCTTATACAACTTTGCATTATATGTACACGTGCTTAATCCTGAGAAAGTGCTACTGATTCATTCACCCAAGCAGAGAATAACACAATAGGAAGGCATATCGACTCACAGACACACACACACACACACACACACACACACACACACACACACACACACACACACACACACACACACACACACACACACACACACACACACACACACCTCTGATCTGCTTTTAACTGAATTCATTAATAACAGCTTTCCTAAATGTGAGTGCTCTGTCAGGATATGTGTAATATAACCCTCACATTCCTCAGGGCACAGACTTCTGCTGCTTATTACTATATACACCCCCATGACAGCGAGCGAGAGAGAGAGAGAAAGAGAGAGAGAGAGAGAGAGAGAGAGAGAGGAAGAAAGAAAAGTGATAAGGTAAAAGAGGAAGAAAGAAAGAGCAAGAAATGCAGACTAAGGAAGTGAAATGAGACAGGAATGAAGGGAGGACAGAAGGACGAACATTTTACATTTCAGTTTTTTATCTGGTGTGTTTTTTTCCAATCACAATTGTAACATTCATTCATTATCAAGCGCTTATCCAGTTCAGGGTCATGGTGGGTCCAGAGCCTACCTGGGGGCGCAAGGAGGAAATACACCCTGGAGGGGGCGCCAGTCCTTCACAGGGCAACACACACATTCACACATTCATTCACACACAATGGTGTGTCACCTATCAATGTGTGTTTTTGGACCATCGGAGGAAACCCACGCAGACACAGGGAGAACACACCACGCTCCTCACAGACAGTCACCTGGAGGAAACCCACGCAGACACATGGAGAACACACCACACTCCTCACAGACAGTCACCCGGCGGAAACCCACGCAGACACAGGGAGAACACACCACACTCCTCACAGACAGTCACCCAGAGGAAACCCACGCAGACACAGGGAGAACACACCACACTCCTCACAGACAGTCACCCGGAGGAAACCCACGCAGACACAGGGAGAACACACCACACTCCTCACAGACAGTCACCCGGAGGAAACCCACGCAGACACAGGGAGAACACACCACACTCCTCACAGACAGTCACCCGGAGCGGGACTTAAACCCACAACCTCCAGGTCCCTGGAGCTGTGTGACTGTGACACTACCTGCTGCACCACCGTGCTGTCCCTGATGAACTTCATGTATTATTACAAATATCATAATAATTAAGACTATAACAACATACGGATACAAGAACGGATAACTCCTGTTCTTATTTTGTCTGTGGCCATTACACTGGTACAATTGACACTGGTCGAACAGGGAGAGCAGGAGACATGGAGTCAGTGCTGCGTCCACTGTGACTCAGTGTCTTAAGGAGACCACACATTTCTGTGTCAAACACACACACACACACACACACACACACACACACACAAGGGAAAGTAACAGTCATCAGAATACCGTAAACCTCAGATCAATGGGGCAAATACAAACAGAGCCATTACTATTCATAAGACAGCCCACACACTTCAAGAGTAAAAATAAAGCACAGGGGAGCAGTGTGTGTCCAAGGGGCCGAGAGAAACACACTTAATGGATTATCGACGGGTTCACTTCCCAGCCTGGAATATAAAAAGACCACAGAAATGGCCCTGACCAATGTTCATATCCTAATGCCAAGCTTTGATTCAGTGCCTGATTTTATAGCATTAAATCCTAGGCTTTATAACAGTAACAGTGCTAATTAATTTAGCATAAAATTCAGCACTGATTTAAAGGAGCATTCAGACCCAAAATTTAGCAATTATAATGTTATTTTACATGTTCAGCAGCACTGCCCACATCAGCCATAATATTAAAGCCACCTACTTTTTTTCTATCCATTGCTCTACATAATTTTTTGGCCCCTTCTACGTTCATCAACGATCAGGATACCCATTGGACAACCAGAGCAGTTATTATTAGGCTGGGGGGTCGTTCTCAGCACTACAGAGACACTGACACTGAACATGGCGTGTTAAAGTGTGTTGTGCCGGTACAGCAGTGCTGTTGGAGGTTTTAAAACACCCAAAAGTGTCCTGGGTAGCATCCTGTGTCTATTGATAAAAGGATTAGAGGATGACCGACAAACTGTGACCAACTCTGAAGTGCTTAAAAACTCCAGTAGCACTGCTGTGTCTGATCCTCTCATCTCGTAACTGTATAACTGCAAAGTACACCTCTAAACAAGGTGGTTTTAATGTTATGGCTGATCAGTGTATGCAGTTAATTTGTCATATAAACAAACCCGTGTTTCTAAAACATTCTCAGCAGCTAAGTCCCATTCTGCACATAAAGTCCCATTCTGCACAGGCTCCATATTGGACATCATTAGATTTCCTGTTCGTTTTTGACCAGCAAATTATCTCCTCCTCCTTTATAACCCGACACTGTACATGTTCTCTGGATTTGATTTACTCAGCTGAAACAATACGCTATGAAAGTCAAACACAAACCAAATTACGACTTCAGGGAGAGCCGAGGCCAGCCAAGAGCACTGCAGTTTATCAATACACACACACACATCACGCTAGACATACCCATGGCTAACCTAATCAATAGCTATAAAATGTTCAACAGCATATTCCAGTGCTGTGATTCATCACACACACTCGCATTAACATTTTCTGCACTGTAACACAGCAACATACACAATGACTCAGAGCTGAGGGCGCTGACATGAAATAATAACTGTGGCCTTAATTGCAAATGCTCTTACATAAACATGTGTGTGGAGGGAAACAACGAGCAAACATCAAAGTAAACAACACATTCATATACATCATAAATACAGCGCACGAAGTGAAAAAGGGAAATACACAACCACACAAGCGCGCAGCTCAACCTCAGTGATAAAATAAACAGAATTACGATGCATTGCATGTCAGTATCATATTAAAAGCCCAATGCCAATGGAATATGGAGTTGACCTTTTGCTGACCTCTCTGCAACAGAGATGTTCCTTTGCTTATAGAGTACATAGTTTCTATAGCTTCCCTTTTTCCACTTTTTAAAGTATTTCTGTTGGCAGTTTGTCATCTACACACAACCTTTCCCTTACCCCAAATGTGTTTGATCAGCCAAGGCTTGTCAGTAGCCATTGTGTAAGCAGAATTTCTCCATACATTTATAAACCTACAGTTTCAGAAACCACACAGTCAGTTCTGTCTGAAATCACTTGAGTGGAAATGTCAATTCAGTTTAATTTTTAATTCCTGAAAAATTAGATACAGATTTGTTTACATCCGCAGTGATAGGAACCAGACGGGCAAAGTATTTAAAGCCTCTAAAAGCTCTGCCACAAATCCCTATTTTGGAGCTGTGAAGACGAGCTAAGATACAGTTCATTTTCCAGCTCGTGATTAAATAAAAATCACCCTTTTTTACATTGCAATCTGCGTAGAGAGAAAAGGATTGTGACCTCAGCTGATGTCAATAGTGCATGGCATTTTAAGACGAGAGCTGTATATCGTTCAATGTAGAAACATGAAATGGTTCATGCTTGCTGTATTATCAACTGCAAAACTGTAGCTGTGTCCTGTGATTTGCTAAATATGTGCCTTAGTGTATTGTTATGAAACCATAAACCTCGTGAAATGAATATAAAATGCATAATACTGCATTCAAATCAGCGTTGACGTCTTACACACCACACGTAGCATCAGTTTTGAGTCTCTTTATTGATTAGTGCTATTGTGGAATCCATAGTAACTGTGAATTACAAATACAACAGGAAAAAGAAGTGGCAGTATAACATTCAAAGTGCCGATGTCAAAAAAATTCAGTAAATATTTAAACAAGTAAAACACATGCCGTGGGAACTCAGCCAATACACTGATCACATGCTTTGAGAAAACGTACTTTCTCCCTCAGTTTCTTTTCAGCGTTCATTTGCATAACTAATATCTGTTTATGGGTTAATGATTTAATGGTAATAACAACACAGAATATGTCTATACTCACATTTAAAGAAGGAAGGTACCCAAGGAAAATCAGGTGTGAAATGTAGCTTATTTCAGCACAAACACACATTACAGTTTAGTTCATGGTGCAGTTTTAAAGCTGAAAAACCTGCTTCATTTAAAAAAGAGAGAGCAATAAAGTTGACAGTTGTAGAGCATCTACTCGACTGTCTCGGTCTGAGGGTAAAAGAAAATGAGCATGACCTAAAATATGGCGAAGACTACCCAGAAAGCAATGCGTCATGGCATAGTTGGCTATTCCCTATAAAACAGTTCACCCCTATTCGGACCCCCAAACCTGTCTTGCCTGATCATCTCCACTTGGGTTGAAGGGAACATAGTGTACAGTTGTTTGCTAAAATGCCAAGAGAGTCGCTAAAAATAAGACGTCACTTCCATCATGTGTTTGAGTGATGCCTCCAGAGCGGCAGTGGGCCAAGTAGAACATGTTTTTCACCCTGTGTGACCCTTCACTATGGCTCCGCTGTATCCGCACAGCCAGGCTTTTACGACAGGCAGGAGCTTAAGGCAAACGGCCCTCCTCCACGACCACAGATCTGCGTTGGTAGTCTGGCAACCGAGCTACATCCTCTGAGTCATCTGACATTGTCTAACCTCATATCCTTGAAACAAGCCTAATAAACATCCTTCCATCATCCAACGGTGCTCAATCCTGCACATACAGGCAAGTGCCACAATCACCTCAAAATGGTGTCTGATGACCCAGAATTAGCACCGATAATTAGAGCTCTCTGCAGTCAGTAATCTGCTGTATAAAGAGGCCCTTATAATTAGTAGGTTTAAATAGCTCTGGGTGGCCATACTGGCACAGTTAGTCAGGGTGAGAGGGATGTGTGTGTGTGTGTGTGTGTGTGTGTGTGTGTGTGTACTAGTATTTCACATTGTGGGGCCCAAACCTGTTTACACACTCGCATTGTGGAGCCTTCTTTTTAAAGTTTAAAGTGAAGACATGTATTAAGGTGAGGGTAGGTTTAGGATTGGGGTTAGCACAAAGACTAATCTAGTGGTACCTACAGATATGGTGACAATAATTCTCAACAAAATGAGTTTAAGTACATGTAATGGGCCCAAATGGCATAAAAACAAACCTGTGTGTGTGTGTGTGTGTGTGTGTGTGTGGTTGTGTGTGGGTCCCAGGTGGTCACATCCTGGTAATTGCTCCAATCTGGAGCCAAAGCAAATACACACACATTTTTCTTAGCGCATGGAGGGAGGGCCAAACTAAAGCCTGACCTGCATACACTGAGATACTTCAAGCCTACATACAACTGTGCAAAATTCAGAGACCACCCTTCATTTATTACCTTTCCAGTCAAAATAAACCCACAAAAACTTACCAAAGATTTATTTCTGAGGAAATTTGACTTACATTGAACACTAGAATATTTTACTAATAGATGTTTTCTTTGTGCTGAAAAAATAAATTATTAATTAAATAAATAATAAGGCACTTGATGGCCATTTTACTGGAAATGAAATGACAGAAGGTTGGTTCACATTTTTTTTACACACACTAGCATCACCACCACAGCCCAACATCTCATCAGTCCAATTCACTTTCCCATTTCTGAAACGGCCCCAGAGGTCTTAGCTCACTCGGGAGATTTATTTAGAGCTACAGTGCTTTTCTGGGTGTTATTTTGGTTGTCACACCCAGGAGAATGATATAAAGCCTTCTGGATTCTTTCCAGTGTTATTGGCCCTCTTTTTTCCCATGGGAATGCATACATCATCTCCATAGAAGACCCACACAAACGCACTGAAGCTAGTGTCTCACCAGAGGTCAGAAATGTGACGGACAGGCTGACAGCAGGACAGAAGGGCCCACAAGGCTCATGCTAATCAGTGTCAACAGCAGGAAGCAGAGAGCAGCAACCAAAGCCACCGAGGTTCAAAGCCAGGCCAGACATATCTGAACCTCCACCAGCTCTCGGGCACTTCCTCTCCCCAGGAGCCGTCTGCAAAAACACCAGCTCTTACCAGCCATGACCAATCTATTCGCTTTGAACAAATTAAATGAGTGTCCTTTATCCAAACCTGCAGAACCAAGTGTTTTTAATGGTAGAGATGTTATAACAGCAGACAAAGCTGAGGGCAATGGCATGTGTGGAAAAACTTTACAGAATTCCTCTCATTACTGTTCGCCAATTTGGTCTGGCCCAAAGTTATATAATCATAATAAGTTAAGCAGTCTTTTGGTCTTTAGAATTAGCAGAACCTGCAGTGTTTAGATAAGGCAAATGATGTAAACACAGGAAAGCAGTAAATGTATTCACTGAGATAAAATTGTGACAAGCCAATCAGGTGCTCAGCATGTTTTGATAGCAAAACAAGTCATTCTTATTTACTTGTTAGCTATTGAGCTAATTCTAATTGTATGCCATCTAACTTGGATCTCCAGCATATTTTGAAGGCAGCACAGATGAAGGCAGCCCAATTAATTTAGGGTGTGTTCAGACTTGCAGTTACGGACCAAACAAGAAAATGATACACTGTTTACATTTCAGTTCTGGTTTGTATTGAGTTCACACGTATGACTTTTATTTTGTCATCAGAGTCATAAGCTGGGCTTATTAAACCTATTGGGGTTGTGTGCGGGGGTAGTTTTAGTAACCAGAAACACAGCAAGAGGTGGTAAAATAGATGAAGGAATCAAAACAGTGACAAAATTTCCTCCACTTCACAAGCCAAAGCAGGCACGCATACCGACCCGTCTGCTCGGGTGGTCTCTGTCCACTTGTTTGGTGCTCACCAGCATTCAAAAGAAAGTGGTCACACTTACGCTAACAAACAGTGCTAACAAAGCAATCTCATCTGGGTTTGTTTTAATTAAACCAAAGCTGACAAGTCTGAATGCACACTTGGTTTACTTGCTAGCTATGGCGCTAACGCTAATGTATTTAGCATGTATGCTAGCAGAGCATGTTTTGCTCTTATTTTCACTCTCAGGAGATCAAAATAGCTTTGCTCAAAACCACACATGGTTGTGTGTAACTACACTGATAAAATAAAAGGGTATTAACACAGAGTTTGTCCCTCTTTGTTAAAATGACAACTTCTACTCATCTGGGCTTTAAGGTCAGAACAATACTGCTGTAAATATCTGATAGCACTCATCCACAAACTCATCAGTGCAGTTAAGAATTTATGTAGGAGGTTACTCCTTAGTCACTAAGTGCTGTTGCAAGTCATCCCAAAAGTATTCCATGGAGCTTTAGAGATCACTTTATAGAACTTCGTTTCAGTGCTTCACAGGGGGGGAGTTACAAATATGTAGCCCACATCTGACTTTGGGCATAAAGATATTAGGGTTTTGTGTGTCTGCCTCTGTCTGTAGCATTTTATTAATAAATGTTTTGCCTTTCTGTGGAGATTATACAAACTGTGTGTGCACAACTGAATGCCCTGTGTCAGCAAAGGGTGCACCATAAATTCCTTGAATTCACTAATAACCAGGAGCAGCGAATGAAGCATTGGTACAAAAAAAGTAGGGGTCAAACTCAAACTAAATCCAACAAAATGTATGGCAGTGGAGTCTGAACCGAGCTGGCCACACTGGCCATAAATTATTAACCGAGCTATTTGGCAAAAGCCATTTGAAAATGTCCACAGTCAACTACTGCTGAGGCCATTTGGGGCTGGAAAAAGCAAGCAGTGGTCCAAAGGTTTGGATCCAGCACAGTGAAAAACAAAGAATCTGGCTCCCTGCCTAACCTTCAGACGTCTGCTTATTCCATTTCAGTGGCGTCTGGGCAAGGTGCTCCATATCGAGGCCGAGACAAATTGCATTTGTGTCTATTTATTGTGCTCCACGGCTGAAGCCGTTTTACCTTGGAGTGTAATTCAATTCATTGTGAGTAATCGTGTTACATTAATCACAGAAACTTCTGTCATTTTTCTGCCCCTCACAGAGGAAAAAAGGCAAATTTCTGCTCGGATAAATTGAATGTTTTCGTTTCTCGATGTCACCGATCCCACGCAATGCTGAGCAGGTTCATCGGCCCCAACAACAATATCAACCCTTCGCTTTTCAGTTAAGCAAGGTCACCTTGAAGGCAGCTCCATTCCTCCATCTCCCTGCTCCCTCCCTCCATCCCTCCCTCCCAGTCTCCCTCCTTCTCTCACTCCATATCAGCAGGAAAATTCCAGCTCTCTGTGGGAGATCCATACTATCAGATAACACGACTGCAGAAGGGAGGTCAAGAGGAAAGAAAGACACTCAGCATTTTCACACAGGTGTAGCCTATTCACATCTATTTGACTTAGAACTGATAAAGCCAGCAGAACTAGAAATACATGTTATACACAAATATCAGAGCAATTCAAATCAATGTGTGTGCATCCCAATGATTAGATTTAGGGTTATAATGACACACAACTTCAGGGCTCGATAATAATTGCCAAGCAAAATTTAATATAAATTTTTTCTTTTCAAATAAAATAACAGTGTATTAATCCTACAGAGCGCTAACTGTGTTCTACTCAGATTAATTTCAGATAAAGACAAATATCCAACAAAATTTTATCAACATCCTCAGTACCCTCTAACACAGACCTCAAAATCACAACCTCCAGATTTTTAAAGTGTGGGAGTGTCCAAACAATACGCCCCTTTATCACTAACTTAATATGATGCAACTAGAAACCTAGTTCCGATCACTGACCCAAAATATTTGGTTTCCACAGAAGAAATTAGATGAATGTGTGACCCTCAAATAATAATAATAATAATAATAAAAAAATAAATTATTGTAATTTTTTATACAATACAATACAAAAAATTCTAAAATAATTAAGGCTGTACTTCTAGATACATCCGTTTAAAATTTTGATAGAGTAATTTATACTGGTTTCTACTGACTTTGCCTAAACCAACTCCACTTGTTAAAATGTGTCTGAGTCACGCAGTTCCAGGGACCTGGAGGTTGTAGGTTCGATTCCCGCTCCGGGTGACTGTCTGTGAGGAGTGTGGTGTGTTCTCCCTGTGTCTGTGTGGGTTTCCTCCGGGTGACTATCTGTGAGGAGTGTGGTGTGTTCTCCCTGTGTTTCCTCCGGGTGACTGTCTGTGAGGAGTGTGGTGTGTTCTCCCTGTGTCTGTGTGGGTTTCCTCCGGGTGACTGTCTGTGAGGAGTGTGGTGTGTTCTCCCTGTGTTTCCTCCGGGTGACTGTCTGTGAGGAGTGTGGTGTGTTCTCTCTGTGTCTGTGTGGGTTTCCTCCGGGTGACTGTCTGTGAGGAGTGTGGTGTGTTCTCCCTGTGTCTGCGTGGGTTTCCTCCCGGTGACTGTCTGTGAGCAGCGTGGTGTGTTCTCCCTGTGTCTGCGTGGGTTTCCTCCGGGTGACTGTCTGTGAGGAGTGTGGTGTGTTTTCTCTGTGTCTGCGTGGGTTTCCTCCGGGTGACTGTCTGTGAGGAGTGTGGTGTGTTCCCCTGTGTCCGCGTGGGTTTCCTCCGGGTGACTGTCTGTGAGGAGTGTGGTGTGTTCCCCCTGTGTCCGCGTGGGTTTCCTCCGGGTGACTGTCTGTGAGGAGTGTGGTGTGTTCTCTCTGTGTCTGCGTGGGTTTCCTCTGGGTGACTGTCTGTGAGGGTTGTGGTGTTTTCTCCGTGTCTGCGTGGGTTTCCTCCGGGTGACTGTCTGTGAGGAGTGTGGTGTGTTTTCTCTGTGTCTGCGTGGGTTTCCTCTGGGTGACTGTCTGTGAGGAGTGTGGTGTGTTCCCTCTGATAGCGTGGGT
>NC_089814.1:7392761-7395261 GCF_029633855.1 Hoplias malabaricus
ACACTCTATCAGATTTTTTTGGTTTTGAGTCTCACTCCGGGGTGGACTATCTGTGAGGAGTGTGGTGTGTTTCTCCCTGTGTCTTGCGGTTGAGTCTCACTCCGGGTGACTATCTGTGAGGAGTGTGGTGTGTTCTCCCTGTGTCTGCCAGTGAGTTTCCTCCGGGTGGGGACGTCCGGTGACTGTTGAGGAGTGGGGTGTGTTCTCTCTGTGTCTGCGTGGGTCTCCTCTGAGTGACTGTCTTTGAGGAGTGTGGTGTGTTCTCTCTGTGTCTGCGTGGGTTTCCTCGGGTGACTATCTGTGAGGAGTGTGGGTGTGTTCTCTCTGTGTCTGCGTGGGTTTCCTCCGGTGACGGTCTGTGAGGAGTGTGGTGTGTTTCTCTCTGTGTCTGCGTGGGTCTCCTCTGAGTGACTGTCTTTGAGGAGTGTGGTGTGTTCTTCTGTGTCTGCGTGGGTTTCCTCCAGGTGACTGTCTGTGAGGAGTGTGGTGTGTTCTCCCTGTGTCTGCGTGAGTTTCCTCCGGGTGACTGTCTGTGAGGAGTGTGGTGTGTCTCCCTGTGTCTGCGTGGGTTCCTACGGGTGACTGTCTATGAGGAGTGTGGTGTGTTCTCCCTGTGTCTGCGTGAGTTTCCTCCAGGTGACTGTCTGTTGAGGAGTGTGGTGTGTTCTCTCTGTGTCTGCGTGGGTCTCCTCTGAGTGACTGTCTTTGAGGAGTGTGGTGTGTTCTCTCTGTGTCTGCGTGGGTTTCCTCCGGGTGACTGTCTGTGAGGAGTGTGGTGTGTTCTCTGTGTCTGCGTGGGTCTCCTCTGAGTGACTGTCTTTGAGGAGTGTGGTGTGTTCTCTCTGTGTCTGTGTGGGTTCCTCCGGGTGACTGTCTGTGAGGAGTGTGGTGTGTTCTCCTTGTGTCTGCGTGGGTTTCCTCCGGGTGACTGTCTGTGAGGAGTGTGGTGTGTTCTCTCTGTGTCTGCGTGGGTTTCCTCCTGGGTGACTGATCTGTGAGGAGTGTGGTGTGTTCTCCCTGTGTTTCCTCCGGGTGACTGTCTGTGAGGAGTGTGGTGTGTTCTCCCTGTGTCTGTGTGGGTTTCCTCCGGGTGACTGTCTGTGAGGAGTGTGGTGTGTTCTCCCTGTGTTTCCTCCGGGTGACTGTCTGTGAGGAGTGTGGTGTGTTCTCTCTGTGTCTGTGTGGGTTTCCTCCGGGTGACTGTCTGTGAGGAGTGTGGTGTGTTCTCCCTGTGTCTGCGTGGGTTTCCTCCCGGTGACTGTCTGTGAGCAGCGTGGTGTGTTCTCCCTGTGTCTGCGTGGGTTTCCTCCGGGTGACTGTCTGTGAGGAGTGTGGTGTGTTTTCTCTGTGTCTGCGTGGGTTTCCTCCGGGTGACTGTCTGTGAGGAGTGTGGTGTGTTCCCCCTGTGTCCGCGTGGGTTTCCTCCGGGTGACTGTCTGTGAGGAGTGTGGTGTGTTCCCCCTGTGTCCGCAGTGGGTTTCCTCCGGGTGGACTGTCTGTGAGGAGTGTGGTGTGTTCTCTCTGTGTCTGCGTGGGTTTCCTCTGGGTGACTGTCTGTGAGGGTTGTGGGTGTTTTCTCCGTGTCTGCGTGGGTTTCCTCCGGGTGACTGTCTGTGAGGAAGTGTGGTGTGTTTCTCTGTGTCTGCGTGGGTTTCCTCTGGGTGACTGTCTGTGAGGAGTGTGGTGTGTTCCCCCTGTGTCCGCGTGGGTTTCCTCCGGGTGACTGTCTGTGAGGAGTGTGGTGTGTTCCCCCTGTGTCCCGCGTGGGTTTCCTCCGGGTGACTGTCTGTGAGGAGTTGTGGTGTGTTCTCTCTGTGTCTGCGTGGGTTTCCTCGGGTGACTGTCCTGTGAGGGTTGTGGTGTTTTCTCCGTGTCCTGCGTGGGTTTCCTCCGGGTGACTGTCTGTGAGGAGTGTGGTGTGTTCTCCCTGTGTCTGCGTGGGTTTCCTCCGTGTGACTGTCTGTGCTCCGTTTTCCTCCCACAGTCCAAAAACACACGCTGGTAGGTGGATAAGCGACTCAGAAGTGTCCGTAGGTGTGAGTGTGGTGAGTGAATGTGTGTGTGTGTATTCCCGCCTTGCGATCAATGATTCCAGGTAGACTCTGGACCCACCGTGACCCTGAACTGGATAAGCGCTTACAGATAATGAATGAATGAATGCTCCTAACAGTATAATTGGAGATCAACACACTTGAATATTGAGTACTGAATATTATTATAATCAGTTTAATATATATATGGGTAATATTCATTCATACATTGTCTGTAACCGTTTATCCAGTACAGGTTCGCGGTGTGTCCGGAGCCTACCCGAATCATTGGCTACTCACGGGAAACCACACTGGAGGGGGCACCACTCCATCACAGGGCAACACACACTAACACATTCACTCACACCTAGAAACCCACTCAGGCATGGGGAGAACACTATATTTTAATATATTATAACTAAAAACATGTTCTCTTTATATTTCTTACATCCCAAACCTTCAAACAGTCA